>NC_048591.1:5577500-5830000 GCF_013265735.2 Oncorhynchus mykiss | reverse complement strand
AGAGCTGCCCGGCAACTCCTTCTAGTGCGCCGCCTATTCACTCCATCCATTCATTCGGAAACTGTGTAGGTTTCCTCCGACCACATAGACAAGAAAAAGACCATCCCCACAGTCCCCCTCTTTCCACCAATCAGCTATGCGAAGTTGGAAACAACATGAGACCCCGGGGCGACTTGAGAAATGACCTCACGGTTCGAAATGCTTTTGATGTTTTATATCTGAAAGGAAACGCCTTGGCTAAAACATCCCAGAACCGGGCCGCTAGCTGTCCCTGGACTCGGGGTCAAACTGCAGCCAAATCCTTCAGTCCATATGATCCGACAGTGAGGGGCTGGGCAGACAACGGGGAAATATAATACACATTCACAAACACACACACACACACACACACACACACATGCAGGTTATTCACACCCAAAAGACAAGCAAATGCAAACGTGCGCGCACACACACGCGCGCGCGCACACACACACGCGCACACTCTCGTTTCCCTGAATAGATTAGTGAAGAGAAAGAGCGAGGGCGAGGGATAAAGGGAGCTCACCTTTCCTCATAATGACTGTGCTCACCTGTTCATCCCCTCACCTGGGGCAGAGATATCAGAATACTGCCTGAGCCCCCCCCCCACCCCACCCTATTTCCCCTGGCCTCTCCCCTACCTCCTGGAGACGGCCAGATAATGTGAGTCATTCAACCGCCGGTCTCCCCATAGAAATGCTGGCCTGCCTCTGAGTGTCTCTCTCCTCTCCCCTGCAGCCAAGCCCGCCCCACGGCCTGGCCCTGAAACTGATCCAGATAGACTTTCTGCTGGAGAATTTTCTCACACTCATACCTGCCACTCACACACCTCCCCAGCATGGAGGGGCTAAAGTGTGTGTGTGTGTGTGTGTGTCCATGCGCATGTGTTGTGTTCCAGGCGCCTGTAGCTAGAACATACAGACCTGTGCGCTCCAACACCAGGCCAGCTGGTGAGCATGACCAGCATTAATTCCCAGTCCGCCTCGAAATCTTAAAAAACAAAAATGTATTTAACCTTTATTTAACTAGGCAAGTCAGTTAAGAACAAATTCTTATATACAATGACGGCCTACCAAACCAGTTAAGAACAAACCTCAACCAGGGCTTTGCACAATATAACAAACATTATTACTAGGCAATAGGAATATAATTACAACCACATCGTCAGCTCTCGTTCCCCCATTAATATAATACTCCCATTATGAATAACCATTCAACCTCACTGAGAGGTCAGAAAGGAAGCATTCCAGACCATGAACAACAACAACAAAAAATATCGACTGCTCTCATTGAGACAGTAAACAAAGAAACAAACAACCGTTCCGATCTCTGGAAGGAAGACAATGTTGCGCAGTCGTCCTGCATGTGCCAAGTCATTCAAAAGGGATTGTAGTCGCTGTGGCGCTGACCCCGAAACGACTTGGAAACAAAGAGATAGTAATTACAGCAAAAAGCCAGGGAACTGCTTCTAATGGACGTGGGGGGGGGGGGGGGGGGGGGTAAAGGGATGTAAACGGTGGGATGAACTCTGCTCGTTGTGAACATTTAGTGTTCCTCTTCTACCAGCGAAAAAGCTTTCACCCCCTCCAGATGTCTGCCCCCCCCCCCCCCCCCCAGTGAACATCTCAGGGCTTAGTAACATGCAAATGGAACAACAACGTATTTGTGAGCAGCAGCGATACACGACGCACACATCCTCCAGGCTTCAGGATTCCTCTTCGCTTGCATTTGCTGCTTCTATTTTCCACTCTTCCTGTTTTGTTTGGGTCGGGAGACGCGGTGTGGAAGAGAGGGAGACGGAGGATTGAAGAGGAGAGGGACAGAATTGGATTATCGATGGGTCTAACGTGCAACTAATTAGGCCGGCTCTTTAGTGAGGCGTCGTAGCCACCAGCCTGGACTACGTGCCTGGTACAGTCACAGACATGTCGATGCACAAAGTCAGACAGAGAGGCGCGATATCGGCGACCTTAATGGTGCAACAGCACAACAGCTTAGAGTTTAGGAGGAGAGAGAGGAAGCGAGAGATAGGGAGAGAAAGATGAAGAACCAGACAGAGAGAGAGAAGGAAGGAGAGAAAGTGCATCATCTCAGCATCAAAACCAATGCCTATGTTTAATACAAGTAGAAAACTGCTACTAGTTTCTCCAAACTGTAGCAAGGCCGCTTGACTGAATGCTAAGAGCTAGTGTCAACGCCGTCACAGGTCTCTGTGAGTGTGTACCTACTTGAACCATATCATGTTACCGTAGTAACAACATTGTAGTTACATTTCTGCACTCACCGGCCAGGCGTATTTGAAGGGAATGATGATGTGCCCTGTAGTGCCATCCTCTCTTCCTCCTCCGTCGTGCCCTTGATGACGGAGGGATTGGGTGTTGCCCCCCAGGACGGTGGTGCTGCCCGCCCCGAAGGTGCAGGCTCCTGTGGGGACGACCCGGGCCTGGTACTCCTTGAGGCAGGCCCTGAAGAAGGTGTCACACTGGTCCGTGAGAGAGCAGCGCTGCCCCCCTGTGGCCTGGAGGTCACAGCACTCCCCACTCTGCAGCACACCATGGGGGTTCTGGAAGTGACGGATCTGGAGCTCAAACATCCCCACTGCACACACAACCTGGAGAGAGACAGGAGAGTTAGGATGAGGTATAACTCATACACACACACACACCCGAAGAGAGGGTGAATCTATGGGAACAAAAATGTCCAAATGTCATATTTCTTGAAAAAACGTTCATGAATGTGATGAATACACCTGCTTAATGGGTGGAGTATCATTTTTCATCCCAAAGCTCTCCAGCTACAGTAATCTATGGATAGCATGCCCTCCCTCTCTCTCTCTCTCTCTCTCATCTGCTTCATTAGGGTTACCAGACTACGGTCATCCTACTCTAAGAGGTAGAAAGAGAGGGTGATTGAGAAAGGAAAGATAACATTGATTCACACCACTTCCTCCCCACAGCGGAAGAAACTTAAAATCCCTCATCCAAATGGAGATACGCCCCCATTCCAGCAATCTCTCTCTCTCTCTCCATCTCTGTCAGTTCATCTCCCTCTATCGGTCTTCATCTTTCCCTCCCCGCTTCTTTACCCTTCTCCCTCGCTGTCTCAGTCTCCCTCTTTCGCCTCTCCCCTGGGTCATGCACTTCCTCCACCTCTCCATCGAGCTCCTTTCTTTCCTACTTCTTCTGTATCAGTAGCCCTCCCTTCTTTTTTCTCCCTCTCTCCCCAGGGGGACTTAGACACTGGGAACCTGGCCACGGTTTCTCTCTCCTCCTCCTCCTCCCTTCCTTCTCTATCTGGGAACAGGCTGTAACTCTTGCCTTCTCTCCTTCTATCTGCACCAGCTTTTCTTCTCTGTTTTGTTGCCATTCTTCTTTTCATCTCTCTTTCTTCCTCTCCCTCTCTCTGCTTGTCTCTCTCTCGCTCTCTCTCTCTCTCTCACTCTGTCTCTCTCTCTCACTCTCTGCTTGTCTCTCTCTCGCTCTCTCTCTCTCTCTCTCGCTCTGTCTCTCTCTCTCACTCTCTGCTTGTCTCTCTCTCTCGCTCTCTCTCTCTCGCTCTGTCTCTCTCTCTCACTCTCTGCTTGTCTCTCTCGCTCTGTCTCCCTCTGCTTCTCTCTCTCTCTCTCTCTGCTTCTCTCTCTCTCTCTCTCTCTCTCTCTGCTTGTCTCTCTCTCTCTCCCTCTCCCTCTCTCTGCTTGTCTCTCTCTCTCTCGCTCTGTCTCTCCCTCCTCCCAGAGCTTATAAAGCATTCTCCTCAGCTGGGTGCAGAAGGGCACAGACAAGCTGGTAGAGCTAACAAGCTCCCCAGAGAGACAGGTGTGTTGGTGTGATGTATAGCAAGGAAATAATTGTTATGAATTCCAACGACTATAAAAGCACAAACCACAAATGCACGTAACACACACACACACACAAACACACACACACACACACTCACACGCGCACACAACACATTCAATGAAAGAAGGTGACGAAGAATAGTGGTGCAATAGTCCTGCTACACACAACCTGACCAAAGCCAGTTAGAAGAATGGCTGGTAAGTCAGGCCATTGTTGTTGTGGCATTCTGTCCCTCACCTGCCCCTGTCCCTGGGCTAGGGGGCCAAACTCTCCTACATCAAACAGCCTGTGGAGATACAGGCCCACTCATCACTCTGCATCCTCCTTTCTTCCTCTCCTCTTTCCCCACCTCTCTCAGCCATTCCGGGCATACCTGCGTTTCAGCGCTCCATCTGACCGCTCCGAGCGCTCAGTCTCGACCATCACCGCGAAGAGCTGCGGTCATTAAGTCCCCCATTTAACCCCAAAATAGGGCGAGACCAGGACCACAACCTGAACACTGGAGTACCACAGTTGGATATGTACACTGACTAGCACCATTGTTAAACACTTGCCTTTTAATACTGTTAAATATGGCACCATCTTGACTGTTCTGTAATAACAGTATAATGTCAGGACAACATTATGCACTGTATCAAACCACATTTATAAATCATCCTGAATGCTCGTATCGGCATTGCATTGAATCGGACACATCCCCAGACCTGAGTAATACAGGTTGTTAAGTGTTACACTATTGTCACAGGTTATAATGTCTTCAATGCTGAAATGGATGCAGGATATCAACTCTACTGCTCTCCTCCTACATTATAAATGTCCCACAGCACGGTTGGTCTGCCTTATACTGTAGTAGGGGAAGGCAATGTTATATTAGTGAAGAGCTTCAGAGCTGGGTGCAGTGGATCCATGTGGATCTTTCTGTACATTCACACGCCCTAGTGCTACAAGGCTGTGGCCGCTGGCCCAACACACACGCACACACACACACAAACAGGCTTCTCATCTCACACAAACACACACATATACACACCCACACATACAGAACGACCTGATATTGCTCCTGCACTGAGGGCTGTGCCACCCCGCCAGTAGGGGACCCTTTTAGGCCAGTAGGAGACCCTTTTAGGCCAACAACCATAACATGGGGTGGGGCTGGGAGGGGAAGAGTAGAGAACACATTCAGCCAACGCTCTACCTCCAGGCTTTCCCTCTAGGTCTGTGTGAACTTGAACTTGAATGTGATAGGCCTATGTACAATTTAACTGCATGTGAATTGATTTTCTATGTGGTCAAGGTGGTTTGGGTGTGGTGTTTTGGAAGCACATTCATTATTACATTGTTATTACCATTATAAGGATAACTGAAAAGGAGACTTGGCAAAAGATTTGGCATGGGTCCCCAGATCCTCAAAAAGTTATACAGCTGCGCCATCGAGAGCATCCTGACCGGTTGCATCACCGCCTGGTATGGCAACTGCTCGGCATCTGACCGTAAGGCGCTACAGAGGGTAGTGTGTACGGCCCAGTACATCACCGGGGCCAAGCTTCCTGACATCCAAGACCTATATACTAGACGGTGACAGAGGAAGGCCCAAAAAATTGTCATAGACTCCAGTACCAGAGCGCCAATTCTATGTTCAAAAGGCTTCTTAACAGTTTCTACCCCCAAGCCATAAGACTGCTGAACAATTAATCAAATGGCCACCAGAACTATTTACATTGATATACCCCCCCCCCCCCCCCCCCCCTTAGTTTTTACACTGCTGCTACTCGCTGTTTATTATCTATGCATAGTCACTTTACCCCTACCTATATGTACAAATTACCTCGACTAACCTGTTACTTTTTAATTTCATTTTTTACTTTAGTTTATTTAATAAATATTTTCTTAACTCTGTTTCTTATTGTTGGTTAAATGGCTTGTAAGTACGCATTGTATTCGGCGCACGTGACAAATCACATTTTATTTATAAGGTAGCCTATGCTACGCTGGACTATTCCTGGTCATCTGCAGAACTTTTACATATCATAGAGAGAGGATGGACTGCATTCATGAAAATGTGTGAGGCAGCGAGGCAAGTGTGCGTACCCACACACACACACACACACACACACACACAGGGACAGACTGACGACAATTCCCTTGAATCCCCTCTCACCCTGTAAGTAAAGTGTAGTAGTAGTTAACACATAGAAGACAACCTTACTCCATCCACAGACACCATCACATTTATCTTGCTATTTCACATAAAGGATGTATTTGTTTACACCGTTATAGCCGTTATAGGAGACTGTACTCTGAACACTTCCCTCTGCAGTTCTGGTTCAAACAATTCACTTCGCGGACGGGTCGTCTAGCCCCTTTTCAACGGGAAAGCAAAGCAATTACAGTGTAATAGGCTTAGAATCCCAATAACAAAAAAATGGTGTAACCAAAGACCATGCTTTGGTAAAGACGTGAAGGTTTGCTCCTGTAGCCTACAGATGAAAGGACACGCCCATGGAGCAACAAGTGGATGACACGCGACTATTAACACGCACAGAAACAGTTGGGCACAGCGCCATTTGGAGCAAGGGGAGACATATTGACAAGAGAAACCGGGAAGTAGAATGTGGGCACCATTATTAACTCTGTGGGAAGAAAACACCGACTGTAAAAGTCAGGGCAGGGTTAGCAACGGCCGAGAATAGCGCTTAATCGGTACGGCTTACCTGCGGTTGCAGAGAAAGGGCGACGATAAAAATCACGGTCCACTGCTGTCCCCGGCCCCGTTCTTTCCTCATCTCTGTCCTGGTGCTGGTCCTCGCGCCTCCCCTGCAGCAATCAACCGGCTTTCGTCCGTGCGCTCGTTCTCTCTCCATCTCAACGTCAAATTATCGAGGACGTAAAACAATGCGGTGTCCCCTCTACTCTATAATATCCCTTTCTCAGCTCTCTTTGAGCGTCAGTTCATCGCGACGTATTTGGCATTGTTGCCTTTTTTGTGCTGTTCCCCTTGGGGAGTTCCTCCTGCCTGCCCGCCCCTCCTCGACCACTCGCCCCGGCTTCTCCCGCTCTTGGTGCGGTATCCAGAGTGGGTCTTGCCACAGAAGAAGAAAAAATACGCTCACTCCACCAGGTCGATCTTCCCTCCACCTGCGGTTAAGGCTTTGAATGTCAGACCTGCTGGCTCCCTGACTTGAGCTCTCTTCCCAATTACACTCTCCCTATGCGCAACGCACTCGCCCTTCAAACTAAACACATACGCATACACCCTTTCCTTCTTTGCGCAAAGGACTCAAATTGATAGCCAAATGAAGTAGAATCTCCCTCTCTAGAAGTCAAGACTCTACTCTCTTGTTTATCCACTGCATGCTTCGTCCCTCACTCTTTCCGTAGGCTTTCCAACCCGTGTGGTCACTTTCGCTCAGGGCTAACAGATCCGAATCACCCAGGTCCCGATCAAGTAACCATGCGTATCGGCGGTGGGAAAGAACTCAGCGGAAAGGGATGCCAGCCAGTGACGAGAGGCTGTGTGTGTGTGTGTGTGTGTGTGTGGGGGGGGGGGGGGGGGGTGCTAAACATGAGAGAAAGTGTGTTAATGTGCGCGAGGGGTGTGTGTCCTCAGGCAGAGGATATCCGTCTTCTCGTTTTATATGTGCACGCGGTCTGTAATTCAACTGGACTACGTAGTCGAATAATGTGTCCAGTGGCGACCCGTCATTCAGGGCAAAGACAAAAAAAAACGTGTTTTGCATGTTATTTTGGCCTTAATACATGTCACATATCGGTTTGCAAACAATGTTAAAACAAAATAGCATTGAGTTAATAAAGCTGCATTCAAAAATTGTCTCTTTTTTGCTTTCTTGAATAAAGCAGCTCCAAAATGCAGGTGTTTCAGCCTAGCTCAGCGCATTATGTGGTGGTTGGTAATGTTCTCTAGTTGCGCCGTAATTGCGCCGTAATCTAGTAATTGGCTCAGTGATTGGCTCAATGTTCTGGTACTCATTGGGACACCACGTCACTGCAACATCTACGGGGAGAGCTAGAAAGTTCAAGCCCCTTGGGTGCTGCCACAGATTTACATAAGAAGTGCCCATCCAAGAAGGCTCAATGTCATTGGCCACAGATAAAATTACGTCAAATCACGTTATATCTACTGTAGTTGAGTTTGGACTGATCATGTCAACATCATACTTTCAAAATCTTAGCTAGCAGTCATCATCATGAATCAAGTCAACTATCTACTGGCAAATCCTTTTCAATCCTTTTCATATGAAGATACATTCTAGATAAAACATATCAGTGCTCATCGGCCATACACATTACACAACAAGTTGGTACTCTCAAATTCAACAATGAGTGGTTTAGAAAGAATCACTGGCTAACTAAAAGCATTGCAAAGCAATCACTGGCCTGCTATTTGTTGGAGAGGGTGTGCGGTTCAAGTCTGGGTTTAAGGGTCTCTTTTCCAAGCAACAACATGGCCAGAAAAGATGGAATAAATTGTCCATGCTGTCAATCCAGCATGACTTCTGCCACCTTCAAAGCAACTGGAAACACAGAACTGGGAAATATCAGACTTTAATGAGTTCAAGACAAATGGGAACTCGGGAAAAAAATGAGCTCCGACTGGGAAATACGTTTTGAACGTTCATTCAACTTGGAATTCCAAGTCGGGAACTCTGACCTCTTTCTAGTGCTCTGACCTGAAGATCCCTGACTTCATGAGTCAAACTTATTTTTTCTGAGTTCCCAGTTGTCATGAAAGCACCATAAATCCAGAAAATCACATACTTTGATGACAAAGATTGATGGCAAAATTTGTCCACAAGAAGGACAAGGTGAGTCCAACAATGTATTTTATGCTGCTGCATAAATTATATAATATGCCAGGAAGATATGTATACTGTAGCTAAAAAAAAGTAATACTAAGTGTATGTGGTGTATTAAGCTGTTAGTAGCCCATGTGCCTCACCCAATTTGGTCCATTTTCCCCTCATAACTTTATCCTATGCTTCTGACTTGGGGTACAAGGAGAACATTGTAAGAACGGCTCATGTTCTGAATTATGTTGCTGTACATTTCAAAAGCGCTGAACAAATAGTTATATTGACTACACCCATTTTAGCTAGCTCATTAAAGTCTGAATCTAAATTACGGATTGCTTCTTATCCTCTCATTGTTCCCTTATGCCATAGTATGTACATCTCAATTGTCAGTAAAAACCACATTTGTTTAATCAAGTCAGCCATATCTTATTTTTTTACAAGGCAGTGGATGAGACTGAATGAACTGTTTCGCTGACAGACAAGGCTCCGAAGATAGCCAGGTGTAGCGGTGGTAAGGATTCACGCCATGGTGCTGAAACGAAACCTCTGCTGTTCGGACAAGTTTATGTATACAATTTGCGGGCACCGTTGGTCACCGTTATAGTGCAATCAATGTATTGTTCAATGTTGTGTTGTGTAGTGGCTTTGCTGGCATGCATACATTTTTGTTGTTGTTGAGTTTGCCCCGCCAAGATTTACTACATTCCAAAATCGCCACTGAATGTGCTTTACCCTAGTTTCCGGCCTCGGTTAATCCGGTATAGATCAAAGCGCTGCTGTGCCAATTAAGTAGGCTGTCAGTCACAGCCTGCACTGTCAGTAACTGGTCGGCGAACTGAAAGAGTTTCTATGGGACTACCTCCGCGCAATTAGGGGACCACGTATTATGGTAGTGGAGAATGAGGCCTGTCTGCAAAACAAAGCCGAGAAAAAAATATCCTAAAGTTTGTCTGTTAGATCGAGTTTGAGTTTGAAGGGACCCCTTGCCATTGAGAGTGGACATACCGGTGGCTGAGCAAAGTATTTTGGCGTTCATGCTGTGCTATTCTTACAAAGCCAGACAGCGGTTGATGATTGGCCGTTTTAAATCGTTTGATTATGCGTGTACACGCAAGGACAGTACACCATTTCTCCCAGCTTTGACCGTCTAGTGTCTGTGTGTGTGTGACTGCTTATGCATGTTTACAATTATACATGCCTGGAAAACTACACACATTCCACCGCTTCATTATACCGCCAACTATAAAGGGGTAGTTGCCATATAGCCATAACAAAAGTTTTAAAAAATGATTTCCTCTAAAACCTATAGCCTAGTTACAATAACCTATAACTGAACAAGTCGACATTTTATATCACCACTTCAATATTGATCTTATATCCAATTTAATGAAGCATTGCATACATTACTGCCTTGAATTTGTCCTCCGGTGTGACTTCACAATTAATGTCAATGTAAAAGTTTTAATGATTTCCAAATAGACAAGAAAAGTATTATTACAAAAATATTATTAAAAAAATACAATGTTCTCGATGATAACCAAGTGTCTCGCGATCACATTTTGGTTAGGATTCACAGTAATTTCACTAAACCTAGATTTTAAAAAAACAATTATCTTACTTGTGTATTATTATAATGTTATCTGGCTCAAGCGAAACAATTATTTTTACATTTTGTCCAAGACAACCATTTTTTCCCCTTTCATTTAGGCTATTGGCTTCACCCCATAGGACATTATGTCACACCGATGGACAATACACAGCAGGCAGTCAAATTGTACATAATTAATGACACTTTCATACGTTTTTGAACACTACAAATTCTTCAAAAGATCCATTCTAAACATCCATAATAGGAAAGGGGGATACGTAGTCAGTTGTACAACTGAATGCCTTCAACTGAAATGTGTCTTCTGCATTTAACCCAACCCCTCTGAATTAGAGAGGTGCAGGGGGGGGGGCTGCCTTAACCGACATCCACGTCTTCGGCGCCCGGGGAACAGTGGGTTAACTGCCTTGCTCAGGGGCAGAACGACCGATGTGTACCTTGTCAGCTCGGGGATTCGATCCAGCAACCTTTCGGTTACTGGCCCAACGCTCTAACCACTAGTGGATCCTCATTAAAGGATTTGAAGTGTAGCCTACTCGATTCCAGTTACGAAAGAGTCCTGTATTGTTATTTTCCCTCACCACCTCCCTGAATCAGGAGTGGAGAATGTGTGTGCCTGCTGCCTCCCTTGGATGCGGTAGACGTTTCTCAGGCTCCTGCACTGAAATCCAACCCTGATTCCCCTTTACCCAGGGTCACCATGATAGGCACAGAAACTGCCTCAAATGGGCACCCATTCGAATGAAATGCCCTTGCCAAAAAGCGAGAGTTCACCCGTATGCATAGCAGTGCTGAGGCAGCACCAGCACCAAGAGCCAAGCTCACTTGCGGGCCCTGAGTGGGAGGCCCCAATCTACCCACAGCTGAAGCAGCTTGAGAGGTGTTCTATTGAAGGGGTTTTGGAGTATACCTCACAGCAGAGCCAACTACCACAGCCAGCACCCAATATCTGCCTGCACCATCACAGGAACCAGGCAAAATAACTAGATCGATCCGGAGCAATGTTCACCTGGAGCAATGTTCACCCGGAGCAATGTTCACCCGGAGCAATGTTCACCCGGAGCAATGTTCACCCGGAGCAATGTTCACCCGGAGCAATGTTCACCCGGAGCAATGTTCACCCGGAGCAATGTTCACCCGGAGCAATGTTCACCCGGAGCAATGTTCACCCGGAGCAATGTTCACCCGGAGCAATGTTCACCTGGAGCAATGTTCACCCGGAGCAATGTTCACCTGGAGCAATGTTCACCCGGAGCAATGTTCACCTGGAGCAATGTTCACCTGGAGCAATGTTCACCTGCCAAGAGTGAGAAACCAGGCGTGGGAGAATGAATACATAAATATTGCACTCAGAACCATTTAAAATGATCGAATTGCAACAGGATACAAACAAGTCTAATGTAAATGAGTGTTATTTGATTAAAAATAAGTCCCCAAAAAATGAATTAAATTAGTTTATTAATGGGTTACGTCCCATGGAGTCACAGCTATTTCCTCTGGTGTGACACCATCTTAATTTCACACCAAGGGGAGAAAAAAAGATGTCACTGTTGGAAATCTCAGGCTGTAGGCTCCATTTTGGGTCTTATTGTTAGCAGTACAGCCATCCATATGATTTCACCATAACATTGTTTTCATTGCTTTTTATACTTCAATTGTCCCAACACATGATGATTGTTTTTATATATACGTTCTAAAAGCTTCACACCAAATGACAAATACAGGTGCAATATTTTGCAAAATATTCCTGATAAAGTTTACAACCTGTTCATGCCATGTGCTCCAGCCATGTCTTCCATACTTCCTTCTTGCAAGAGATCCCTCCCCAGCGCAATAGTGCCCAAATGCTGGCTTGCTGTTTAATCACAGAATTGTGTCCCACACCTAGTGTACGTTGCTTTTAGGGACAAATATGTAATCAATCAGAACTATGAATAGACTTGGGGACTATTGTCTCTTGAAATACACTTCTGCGTTATAACTAAAATAATAGGTGAAGAGAACGTTACTCATAAAAAAAAAAAAAGAAGTTCCACAACCTTTACTTGGGACATTCACACCATTGGACTATCGTCACGTTTTGTTGAACATTTTTAGAAAACAAATAATACACTGCATGAATTCACTCATGACCAAGTAAAAAAAAAAAAAAAAAAAATGTGAGTATTTTAGGCTATTACAATTGTAGCCAATTGAAGTTGTTATATTTGTGTTTGACATCATGGTAAAAAGAAAAGGGGTGTAACGTCAACTACCCAAAGCATCTGGTTTCCTGTATTTGCATAAAGATAACATTGTATGGCGCCATCTTGACCTTGAATGAATTTTATAGAAGTGGATGAGAAGCATACGATGAAAGAGAGGTGTAGGTTGTGTCTTTCAGGCATTTTGGCACTGGATTCACAAAATATTTTCCCCCGTCCAACTAGTTCCTGTCCGCGCGTCCGTTGGAACCAACACTACAGGACAATGTGTCCGCTTCATGTCTGAAATATAATGAGCCAATTTTGGTGACCCCGGTCCTCCCCCTCTCTTTCCCTCCCTTCTCTGTGAGAGCAGGGATGGACTTGTTGCAGACATTGACGCCCCTGGCAACCAGTAGGCCTAGTGTCTCCCCGTGGACAGAACAGAGGGCTCTTGAAGCGTGCAGTGCTTATTAGCATAGAGCACCAGTGACCTCGAGACGTGCTGAATTTCAATCATCCTCCCTCCCTCCCTCCCTCCAGAATGAAGCGATCTGCAGATCGATTCTACATTATATTGGCACCTGGTGATGAGGGAAGGGCCTGTTGTTGTCATCTACAATGGCAGCTCAATGTACAGAGCGACTTGGTCGATAATTGCTTTGAATACCCGACATTAGTGTTTGGGTGGTTGGCGCCATCTGATGGTGACACATAAGTAATGAAAGATCATCAAGGGGCCCCAAACTATCCAGTAGTTCTAACTGGTGACGTTTTAGGACATTTCATGGGCACAAATTAAGGATGTGTGTATATATAGGGTCCATGCATCATTGGAGGCTGTTTTCAACAGGATCTAGGCTATCCGTATAATAGGCCCAGTATAACCATTCAATAACCCCATAGGCTACTTTACTTCAAAGCAATAACAAATGTACACAATCACAGTAGCCAGTTTACTGTTGAGTGTCAAAGCATGAGAACGGCCAGAGTGCTTTGAAGAGTGCTACAGATCTACTCCGGATAGTGAGTGATGGCCAACCAGTGCTCCCCAATGACGCAGCAAGCCCCCTACACAGATGAGCAGTAGGCTTCGTGTGAAAGACCCTTCAAACAGGACAGGAGTAGCCTACAGTAAACTCCCCTTAAAAATAAAAAAGGTGAAGTACTTACTTCAGGCTTAGCTTAAACTGTTATTGTCTTTGGAATGCTATTGATGTTCTAATCAATATACAGTGCCTTGCGAAAGTATTCGGCCCCCTTGAACTTTGCGACCTTTTGCCACATTTCAGGCTTCAAACATAAAGATATAAAACTGTATTTTTTTTGTGAAGAATCAACAACAAGTGGGACACAATCATGAAGTGGAACGACATTTATTGGATATTTCAAACTTTTTTAACAAATCAAAAACTGAAAAATTGGGCGTGCAAAATTATTCAGCCCCTTTACTTTCAGTGCAGCAAACTCTCTCCAGAAGTTCAGTGAGGATCTCTGAATGATCCAATGTTGACCTAAATGACTAATGATGATAAATACAATCCACCTGTGTGTAATCAAGTCTCCGTATAAATGCACCTGCTATGTGATAGTCTCAGAGGTCCGTTAAAAGCGCAGAGAGCATCATGAAGAACAAGGAACACACCAGGCAGGTCCGAGATACTGTTGTGAAGAAGTTTAAAGCCGGATTTGGATACAAAAATATTTCCCAAGCTTTAAACATCCCAAGGAGCACTGTGCAAGCAATAATATTGAAATGGAAGGAGTATCAGACCACTGCAAATCTACCAAGACCTGGCCGTCCCTCTAAACTTTCAGCTCATACAAGGAGAAGACTGATCAGAGATGCAGCCAAGAGGCCCATGATCACTCTGGATGAACTGCAGAGATCTACAGCTGAGGTGGGAGACTCTGTCCATAGCACAACAATCAGTCGTATATTGCACAAATCTGGCCTTTATGGAAGAGTGGCAAGAAGAAAGACATTTCTTAAAGATATCCATAAAAAGTGTCGTTTAAAGTTTGCCACAAGCCACCTGGGAGACACACCAAACATGTGGAAGAAGGTGCTCCGGTCAGATGAAACCAAAATTGAACTTTTTGGCAACAATGCAAAACGTTATGTTTGGCGTAAAAGCAACACAGCTGAACACACCATCCCCACTGTCAAACATGGTGGTGGCAGCATCATGGTTTGGGCCTGCTTTTCTTCAGCAGGGACAGGGAAGATGGTTAAAATTGATGGGAAGATGGATGGAGCCAAATACAGGACCATTCTGGAAGAAAACCTGATGGAGTCTGCAAAAGACCTGAGACTGGTCGGAGATTTGTCTTCCAACAAGACAATGATCCAAAACATAAAGCAAAATCTACAATGGAATGGTTCAAAAATAAACATATCCAGGTGTTAGAATGGTCCAGACCTGAATCCAATCGAGAATCTGTGGAAAGAACTGAAAACTGCTGTTCACAAATGCTCTCCATCCAACCTCACTGAGCTCGAGCTGTTTTGCAAGGAGGAATGGGAAAAAATGTCAGTCTCTCGATGTGCAAAACTGATAGAGACATACCCCAAGCGACTTACAGCTGTAATCACAGCAAAAGGTGGCGCTACAAAGTATTACAAAGGGGGCTGAATAATTTTGCACGCCCAATTTTTCAGTTTTTGATTTGTTAAAAAAGTTTGAAATATCCAATAAATGTCGTTCCACTTCATGATTGTGTCCCACTTGTTGTTGATTCTTCACAAAAAAAGACAGTTTTATATCTTCATGTTTGAAGCCTGAAATGTGGCAAAAGGTCGCAAAGTTCAAGGGGGCCGAATACTTTCGCAAGGCACTGTATACGTAGACGTGCTTGGAGATGTCCCACGCGGATGGCGGATAAGTTGCCTCAGTTCCCCCAGCTGAAAGGTCCCAGTGTAGTGAATGGTGAGTCATTAGGCATGTCGCCAAGAGCATGGGACACTGACAAACACACACACACACACACACACAGACACAGCGCCCCAGCAGCTAAGGTCAGCGCTTTCTCAGGGCAAAATAAGGGAGTGTGGAAAGGCTTGAGAAAACTGCAGAAGAATAAGCATTTTGTGTACACTGTAGAGCTGACCTAAAGAGAATGATTCAGGGAACAGTAGAAGTCAACAACATGAGGCCCTTGTTTGCACTGGATACAGTTGATGGTACAGGCCTCTCCCTTCTTAAACCCAGTTGGAGAGGGGAAGGTGCTCCTTCTTGACTAGCAATTACTCTCCAATATTCTAAGAGCCTGTTCTGACTAAGCCTGTAGTGAACACGATGGGAGACAGAGAGCTGGCTTGAAGCGCAGGGCGCAGCAGGTGTTTCTTTGTAAAGGTCCACAGGAGGAGGCAGGTAGCTGGGTCCAGGGGCAGGCAGAAGGTCATACACAGGAGGAGGCAGGTAGCTGGGTCCAGGGGCAGGCAGAAGGTCATACACAGGAGGAGGCAGGTAGCTGGGTCCAGGGGCAGGCAGAAGGTCATACACAGGAGGAGGCAGGTAGCTGGGTCCAGGGGCAGGCAGAAGGTCATACACAGGAGGAGGCAGGTAGCTGGGTCCAGGGGCAGGCCGAAGGTCATACACAGGAGGAGGCAGGTAGCTGGGTCCAGGGGCAGGCAGAAGGTCATACACAGGAGGAGGCAGGTAGCTGGGTCCAGGGGCAGGCCGAAGGTCATACACAGGAGGAGGCAGGTAGCTGGGTCCAGGGGCAGGCAGAAGGTCATACACAGGAGGAGGCAGGTAGCTGGGTCCAGGGGCAGGCAGAAGGTCATACACAGGAGGAGGCAGGTAGCTGGGTCCAGGGGCAGGCCGAAGGTCATACACAGGAGGAGGCAGGTAGCTGGGTCCAGGGGCAGGCAGAAGGTCATACACAGGAGGAGGCAGGTAGCTGGGTCCAGGGGCAGGCAGAAGGTCATACACAGGAGGAGGCAGGTAGCTGGGTCCAGGGGCAGGCAGAAGGTCATACACAGGAGGAGGCAGGTAGCTGGGTCCAGGGGCAGGCAGAAGGTCATACACAGGAGGAGGCAGGTAGCTGGGTCCAGGGGCAGGCAGAAGGTCATACACAGGGGGTCAAAAAAGGCAACAGTACAGGCAGGGAAAAGGCTAGTAATGTCGTCTGGGAGATCAGGCAATAGGTTGATGATAGGAAATCCGATAGGCTAAAGTACAGGCAGGGAATAGGCAAAAGGCGTCGTTAGTGAGGCAGGCCAAAACAATCATCCACTGGAGGATTCAATTACGGGAAGCCCAGCGCTCCGAATAGAAGTGCGTCACCAAACAAACAATACCTCACAGTGATGGGGTGCAAAGAACTGAACTAAAGAGTGCGTGATAATGACATATAGACATAAAGAGTGTGTGAACAGGTGATCAGAATTCAGGTGATTGGGATCTTAGAGAGTGAGCTGCGTTCAGGGGATCTTCGTGTTTGAGAGTGTGAGTTGGAAGCAGATGTTAAAAAAGCCATGGGGAAAATCATGGGGTCCACCAATTCTAACTCATGAATAAACTAACTTAGGTAACTGGTATGTTTCATAAACATAAATGTGTCATAAGCACAGGCAAAATAGTATGGTTGATGTTGTCTTGGAATGACCTCAAATTCAACCACAAGCACTTAAGACACTTCATGAACTACACCCTTTTGAACACTTTTGTACAGACAGAGAACAGTGGAACATTTATAGTTTTGTGGGAGCAATGACGTCCTGGAAAGAACACAAACGATTTAGTGACGGTAGGACACCAGTAAAAAGCCAGTGACCACCAGAGTGCTAAAAAGACTCCTAAAAGCCCTTGTCTGGCTAGCTCCCAGTGCTATGAAATGACACCCTTTCCTTCTCTCCTATGTTTAATTAGGGATGCACAGCTAAACTAAAGCATTGATTGGTAACTTTTGTCACGAAGAAACTAGAGGCCATGTGTCACGCCCTGACCTTAGTTATCTCTGATTTCTTTATTATTTTGGTTAGGTCAGGGTGTGACGGGGTATGCTTGTTTTGTATTGTCTAGGGTTTTTGCAAGTCTCTGGGTTTAGTAGGTCTAGGTATTTGTATGTCTATGGTGGCCTGGTTATGGTTCCCAATCAGAGGCAGCTGTTTATCGTTGTCTCTGATTGGGGACCATATTTAGGTAGCCATTTTCCTTGGGTATTTGTGGGTTCTTATTCTATGTTGAGTTGCCTGTCTGCACTATCCATATTAGCATCATGTATCATTTTGTTCAGTGTTTCATTCTTTATTACAGAAGAATGTACGCATATCACGCTGCGCCTTGGTCTCCTCCTTACAACGACCGTGACACCATGAGTAACTTGGCCAACAAGAATGGAAGCGAAAGGAAACTATTAACAATCCACTGTTTGACTATGTAACGCTAATGCTTAAAATAATCATAATGAATCATCGTCTCATTGACTAAAAGTCAGATTCACTCCAAATGTGGTCTTTGGACACAATAGTCCCTAAAGAGATAGAAAAAAAAATGCTGATGCATTCAAAGATGGCCACACTATAGTGTGATTTTGGAATAAGTGGGGCAATTTTTGCATTTCGGTCTTCTGTAACCTCTTTTGACATCTATCCAACATAGATCTAGTTTTGTTCCGTGTAATAAAAATGGTGGATTTAAATGTTTTTCCTCATAATCCTGGTCTATCAGACCATCATCTTATTATGTTTGAAATTACAAAAAATAATCTGCTCAGGACCCCAAAAAAAGGTTTATCAAAAGCTGCTCTATAAATTATCAGACAACCCAAAGATTGCTAGATGTCCTTCCAGACTCCTTCCACCTACCCAAGGACATTGGAGTACAAAAATCAGTTAACCACTAAACCGAGGATCTAAACTTAACCTTGCGTAATACCCTAGATGCAGTCGCACGTCAAAAAACAAAAACCATTTGTCACAAGAAACAAACTACCGGGCATATAGAAAATACATGTGCCCTGAAGCAAGCTTTCAGAAAATTGGAACAGAAATGGCGCTCCAACAAACAGGAAGTCTTCCGACTAGCTTGGAAAGGCCGTACTGTGCAATATCGAAGAACCCTCACTGCTGCTCAATCAGCCTACTTTTCCAACCCGATTGAGAATAAAAACAATCCAACATATTTTTGATACTGTCGCAAAGCTAACGAAAAAGCAGCATTCCCCAAGTGAGGATGGCCTTCACTTCAGCAGTGATGAATTCATGAATTTCTTCGATGAATAGATCATGATCATTAGAAAGCAAATGACATACTCCTTGAATATGCATATTTCTCCAGAACTCAGTTGTCCTGAGTCTGCAGTGAACTGCCAGGACCTAGGATCAATGGAGACACTCAAGTTTTTATATCCTCTATCTCTCAACATGTTCACGAAAATAGTCATGGCCTCTAAAGCTCCCAGCTGCCAACTGGACCCTATTCCAACTAAACTACTGAAATAGCTACTTCCTGTGCTCAGCCCTCTTATGTTGAACATAATAAATGGCTTCCTATCCTATGTGTACCAAACTCACTAAAAGTGGCAGTAATTAAGCCTTCCTGAAAAATGAAACGCTCCAGTCTGGTTTTAGACCCCATCATAGGACTGAGACAGCACTTGTGAAGGTGGTAAATTACCTTCTTCTGGAGTCAGACCAAGGCTCTGCATCTGTCCTCGTGCTCCTAGACCTTAGTGCCGCTTTTGACACCATCGATCTACACATTCTTTTGGAGAGATTGAAAACCCTAATTGGTCTACACGGACAAGTTCTTGCCTGGTTTAGATTTTATCTGTACGAAAGACATCAGTTCGTCTCTGTGGATGGTTTGTTTCGATGTTCCTCAAGGTTCCGTTTTAGGACCACTATAGTTTTCACTATATATTCTATGTCAACTTTCACTGCGATGCAGACGACACACAGCTGTGCATGTCGATGAAACATGGTAAAATCCCAGAATTACCTACCCTGGAAGCCTGTGTTTGAGGCATTAAGGAAGTGGATGGTGACAAATGTTTTACTTTTAAACTCGGACAAAACAGAGATGCCAGTTCAAGGTTCCAAGAACGAGATCTGCTGTTTTATCTGACAATTAATCTTGATGATTGTACAGTGATCTCAAATAAAACTGTGAAGAACCTTGGCGTTACTCTTGCCCCTGATCTCTTTTGTCGAACATCAAGAAAATATTTAAAGGTCCTCCACCTTGGCGCAGGACCATGGCATGTTCGAGACATTGAAGACTGCCGAAGAACCTCTTCCATAGCCTTCCCCAGTTGCGCCAGCTGGTCGTAGTGTTGACAAAGTAGCCATCCCTGGAGTAGACGTGACAATTACATAGACTTGCTCCTACCTATCTCTCCAATTTGGTCCTGCCGTACATACATACATACAGTGGGGCAAAAAAGCATTTAGTCAGCCACCATTTGTGCAAGTTCTCCCACTTAAAAATATGAGAGGCCTGTAATTTTCATCATAGGTACACTTCAAATATGACAGACAAAATGAGAGAAAAATCCAGAAAATCACATTGTAGGATTTTTTATGAATTTATTTGCAAATGATGGTGGAAAATAAGTATTTGGTCAATAACAAAAGTTTCTCAATACTTTGTTATATACCCTTTGTTGGCAATGACAGAGGTCAAACGTTTTCTGTAAGTCTTCACAAGGTTTTCACACTGTTGCTGGCATTTTGGCCCATTCCTCCATGCAGATCTCCTCTAGAGCAGTGATGTTTTGGGGCTGTTGCTGGGCAACACGTACTTTCAATTCCCTCCAAAGATTTTCTATGGGGTTGAGATCTGGAGACTGGCAATGCCACTCCAGGACCTTGAAATGCTTCTTACGAAGCCACTCCTTCGTTGCCCGGGCGGTGTGTTTGGGATCATTGTCATGCTGAAAGACCCAGCCAGGTTTCATCTTCAATGCCCTTGCCGATAGGAGGTTTTCACTCAACATCTCACGATATATGGCCCCATTCATTCTTTCCTTTACACGGATCAGTTGTCCTGGTCCCTTTGCAGAAAAACCCCAAAGCATGATGTTTCCACCCCCATGCTTCACAGTAGGTATGGTGTTCTTTGGATGCAACTCAGCATTCTTTGTCCTCCAAACACGACGAGTTGAGTTTTTACCAAAAAGTTATATTTTGGTTTCATCTGACCATATGACATTCTCCCAATCTTCTTCTGGATCATCCAAATGCTCTCTAGCAAACTTCAGACGGGCCTGGACATGTACTGGCTTAAGCAGGGGGACACGTCTGGCACTGCAGGATTTGAGTCCCTGGTGGCGTAGTGTGTTACTGATGGTAGGCTTTGTTACTTTGGTCCCAGCTCTCTGCAGGTCATTCACTAGGTCCCCCCCCCGTGTGGTTCTGGGATTTTTGCTCACCGTTCTTGTGATCATTTTGATCCCACGGGGTGAGATCTTGCGTGGAGCCCTAGATCGAGGGAGATTATCAGTGGTCTTGTATGTGTTCCATTTCCTAATAATTGCTCCCACAGTTGATTTCTTCAAACCAAGCTGCTTACCTATTGCAGATTAAATCTTCCCAGCCTGGTTCAGGTCTACAATTTTGTTTCTGGTGTCCTTTGACAGCTCTTTGGTCTTGGCCATAGTGGAGTTTGAAGTGTGACTGTTTGAGGTTGTGGACAGGTGTCTTTTATACTGATAACAAGTTCAAACAGGTGCCATTAATACAGGTAACGAGTGGAGGACAGAGGAGCCTCTTAAAGAAGAAGTTACAGGTCTGTGAGAGCCAGAAATCTTGCTTGTTTGTAGGTGACCAAATACTTATTTTCCACCATAATTTGCAAATAAATTCATAAAAAATCCTACAATGTGATTTTCTGGATTTTTTCCCCTCATTTTGTCTGTCATAGTTGAAGTGTACCTATGATGAAAATTACAGGCCTCTCATCTTTTTAAGTGGGAGAACTTGCACAATTGGTGGTTGACTAAATGCTTTTTTGCCCCACTGTACGTACATATATACATACATACACACACATATGCTACCATCACAAGACAAAGGCATCCTTATTGCTCCTAGAATATTTAAGCAAACAGCTGGAGGCAGGGCTTTCTCCTATAGAGCTCCATTTTTATGTAATAGCCAGCCTATCCATGTGAGAGACACAGACTCGGTCTCGACCTTTAAGTCTTTACTGAAGACTCATCTCTTCAGTAGGTCCTATAATTCAGTGTAGACTGGCCCATGGTTGCGAAGTAGAATGGCAAAGCACCGGAGTGATGAACCGCCCTTGCTGTCTCTGCCTGACTGCCTGAATCCACTGGGATTCTCTGCCTCTGACCCTATTATGGGGGCTGTGTCACTGGCTTACTAGTGCTCTCCCATGCCATCCCTAGGAGGGGTGCATCACGTCGTGCCAGGATTTTTTTTTTTATAGCTATTCTCAACTTGAGTGGGTTGAGTCACTGACGTGATCTTCCTGTCCGGTTTTGCCCCCCCAGGCTTGTGCGGTGGTGGAGATCTTTGTGCGCTATACTCAGCCTTGTCTCAGGGTAGTAAGTTGGCAGTCTGTTGATATCCCTCTAGTGGTGTGGGGGCTGTACTTTGGCAAAGTGTGTGTGTGGGGGGGGGGTTATATCCTGCCTGTTTGGCCCTGTCTGGGGTATTGTTAGACGGGGCCACAGTGTCCCCCGACCCCCCGTCTCAGTCTCCAGTATCTATGTTACAATAGTCTATTTGCCGGTGGCTAGGGTCAGTCAGTCCTATCTGGTATAATTCTCAGTCTGTCCTGTGTGATCTTAAGTATGCTCCCTCTAATTATCCCATCTCTCTCTCTCCCCTCCCAAAGGACCTGAGCCCCATAGGACCATGCCTCAGGACTACCTGGTCGGTCTGATGACTACTGGCCGTTCACGCCCGCAGTCCATCAGGTCTTGCTGCTGATCCAGATTCTGCTGTTCTGCCTGCGGCTATGGAACCCTGACCTGTTCACCAGACGTACTACCTTGTCTCGGACCTGTGTTTTTTGTCTCTCTCTCGCTCTGTTTCTCTTCCTGTCTCTGTCTCTCTCTCTACCACACCTGCTGTCTCGACCTCTGAATCCTGTTTCTGGCCTTTCTAGGGAGTTTTTCCTAGCCTCCGTGCTTCTACATCTGCATTGCTTGCGGTTTGGATTTTAGGCTGGGTTTCTGTATAGCACTTTGTGACATCTGCTGCTGGAGTGATTTATAAATACATTTATGAAGCATAAATAAATACATGTGATTCATTTGATTGATATAAGCCCAACAACACATGATCCATTTCTGAAATCCTCAAGATGTTTCCTAATCACACATGGATGAACTCTGTTACAGAATTTGTACTTCTAAAAGTAGTCAGACCCTTTGCTATGAGACTCGAAATTGAGCTCGGGTGCATCCTGTTTCAGTTGATCATCCTGGAGATGTTTCTACAACTTGATTGGAGTCCACCTGTGGTAAATTCAATTGATTGAACATGATTTGGGAAGGCACACACCTGTCTATATTAGGTCCCACAGTTGGCAGTGCATGTTATAGAAAAAACCAAGCCATGAGGTTGAAGGAATTGTCCGTAGAGCTCAGAGACAGGATTGTTTTAAGGCACAGATCTGGGGAAGGGTACCAAAGCATTTCTGCAGCATTGCAGGTTCCCAAGAACACAGTGGCCTGCATCATTCTTAAATGGAAGAAGTTTGGAACCACAAACTGGGTGCCGCCCGGCCAAACTGAGCAATCGGAGGAGAAGGGCCTTGGTCAGGGAGGTGACCAAGAACCCGATGGTCACTCTGACAGAGCTCTACAGTTCCTCTGTGGAGATGGGAGAACCTTCCAGAAGGACAAGCATCTCTGCAGCACTCCACCAATCAGGCCTTTATGGTAGTGGCCAGGCGGAAGCCACTTCTCAGTAAAAGTTACACGACAGCCCGCTTGGAGTTTGCCAAAAGGCACCTAAAGACTCTCAGACCATGAGAAATAAGATTCTCTGTTCTGATGAAACCAAGATTGAACTCTTTGACCTGAATACCAAGTGTCACGTCTTGAGGAAACCTGGCTCCATCCCTACTGTGAAGCATGGTGGTGGCAGCATCATGCTGTGGGGATGTTTATCAGCAGCAGGGACTGGGAGACTATTCAGGATCGAGGGAAAGATGAATGGAGCAAAGTATTGAGAGATCCTTCATGAAAGCGCTCTGGACCTCAGACTGGGGTGAAGGTTCACCTTCCAACAGGACAACAAACCTAATCACACAGCCAAGAGAATGCAGGAGTGGCTTCCGGACAAGTCTTGGAATATCCTTGAGTGGCCCAGCCAGAGCCCGGACTTTAACCCGATCGAACATCTCTGGAGAGACCTGAAAATAGCTGTGCAGCAACGATCCCCATCCAACCTGCCAGAGCTTGAAAGGATCTGCACAGAAGATATAGGAGAACTTTCCAGAAGGACAACCATCTCTGCAGCACTCCACCAATGAGGCCTTTATGAGGCCTTTATGGTAGAGTGGCCTCAGTAAAAGGCACATGACAGCCCGCTTGGAGTTTGCCAAAATATATACAGTGCCTTGCGAAAGTATTCGGCCCCCTTGAACTTTTCGACCTTTTGCCACATTTCAGGCTTCAAACATAAAGATATAAAACTGTATTTTTTTGTGAAGAATCAACAACAAGTGGGACACAATCATGAAGTGGAATGACATTTATTGGATATTTCAAACTTTAACAAATCAAAAACTGAAAAATTGGGCGTGCAAAATGATTCAGCCCTTTTACTTTCAGTGCAGCAAACTCTCTCCAGAAGTTCAGTGAGGATCTCTGAATGATCCAATGTTGACCTAAATGACTAATGATGATAAATACAATCCACCTGTGTGTAATCAAGTCTCCGTATAAATGCACCTGCACTGTGATAGTCTCAGAGGTCCGTTAAAAGCGCAGAGAGCATCATGAAGAACAAAGAACACACCAGGCAGGTCCGAGATACTGTTGTGAAGCAGTTTAAAGCCGGATTTGGATACAGAAAGATTTCCCAAGCTTTAAACATCCCAAGGAGCACTGTGCAAGCGATAATATTGAAATGGAAGGAGTATCAGACCACTGCAAATCTACCAAGACCTGGCCGTCCCTCTAAACTTTCAGCTCATACAAGGAGAAGACTGATCAAAGATGCAGCCAAGAGGCCCATGATCACTCTGGATGAACTGCAGAGATCTACAGCTGAGGTGGGAGACTCTGTCCATAGGACAACAATCAGTCGTATATTGCACAAATCTGGCCTTTATGGAAGAGTGGCAAGAAGAAAGCCATTTCTTAAAGATATCCATAAAAAGTGTTGTTTAAAGTTTGCCACAAGCCACCTGGGAGACACACCAAACATGTGGAAGAAGGTGCTCTGGTCAGATGAAACCAAAATTGAACTTTTTGGCAACAATGCAAAACGTTATGTTTGGCGTAAAAGCAACACAGCTCATCACCCTGAACACACCATTCCCACTGTCAAACATGGTGGTGGCAGCATCATGGTTTGGGCCTGCTTTTCTTCAGCAGGGACAGGGAAGATGGTTAAAATTGATGGGAAGATGGATGGAGCCAAATACAGGACCATTCTGGAAGAAAACCTGATGGAGTCTGCAAAAGACCTGAGACTGGAACAGAGATTTGTCTTCCAACAAGACAATGATCCAAAACATAAAGCAAAATCTACAATGGAATGGTTCAAAAATAAACATATCCAGGTGTTAGAATGGCCAAGTCAAAGTCCAGACCTGAATCCAAATCGAGAATCTGTGGAAAGAACTGAAAACTGCTGTTCACAAATGCTCTCCATCCAACCTCACTGAGCTCGAGCTGTTTTGCAAGGAGGAATGGGAAAAAATGTCAGTCTCTCGATGTGCAAAACTGATAGAGACATACCCCAAGCGACTTACAGCTGTAATCGCAGCAAAAGGTGGCGCTACAAAGTATTAACTTAAGGGGGCTGAATAATTTTGCACGCCCAATTTTTCAGTTTTTGATTTGTTAAAAAAGTTTGAAATATCCAATAAATGTCATTCCACTTCATGATTGTGTCCCACTTGTTGTTGATTCTTCACAAAAAAATACAGTTTTATATCTTTATGTTTGAAGCCTGAAATGTGGCAAAAGGTCGCAAAGTTCAAGGGGGCCGAATACTTTCGCAAGGCACTGTATATATTTGAAATTGATTTTTCACCTAAAAGTGTGGGGCTCAAAACAGGTGTTGCCCTGCCCTGAAGGACGGATCGCCACTGCCATCGAGTTCATCTGACTCTGTAAGTAAAAAAAAGAAGGGCTTAATGGCGAAGGCACATAAAGACAGTGCAATTTGAAAAAGTAGATTGTGCTGATTTATTGTTTCAAGGCTGACCTGAACTCACGGGCACAATCAATGCTAAAGACATTCAAAGATAAATGTTTTAAATTAAATCTCCAAAACTTCTTTAAACGAATTGAGCACAAAGGGAAAATAGCATTGATGAAATAGACCATCCAGACATTGTTGTCTGATTCCTGGTAGAAATTAGATGAAACTACAGTGGCTGAGGCCAGACAGGGCAGGAAGTGAGTCCGTAATGATGATTTACACGGTAGCACAGAGCCATTTGAATATGACACAATGCTCCAGAAAGAAAGAAATCTCATTACTTTATAGGTTATAATAATCAAATGGAAACGTTATCCCAAAAATGTTTTACTTGATTGTAGAATTATTAAGGGGAGGGCACAAACTCAAGTTCTATCAAAAGTGCAGACAAGAGGCCAGATCAAAGTTTAGACTAACAGTCCCACCAGTCCGCTTACTGCAACATGCTGGGAAAAGCATATTTCTCACTGCATGAGTTAGACACGTAGATGCAACATTGTAGTGTCTGTAAGAACATGGACATCTCCATTTTGCAGTGGTGTAAAGTACTTAATTAAAAATACTTTAAAGTACTACTTACGTTGTTTTTTGGGGGGTATCTGTACTTTACTATTCATATTTTTGACTACTTTTACTCCACTTCAATCCTAAAGAGAATAATGTACTTTTTACTCCTTACATTTTCCCTGACACCCAAAAGTACTCGTTACATTTTGAATGCTCAGCAGGACAGGAAAATTGTCTAACTAGTGCACTTATCAAGAGAACATCCTCTGATCTGACAGACTCACTTCGTTTGTAAATTGTCTGAGTGTTGAACTGTGCACCTGGCGATCCGTAAATAAAAAATAGAACATTGTCGTCTGGTTTGCTTAATATAAGGAATGTGAAATTATTTATGCTTTTACTTTTGATACTTAAGTATATTTAAAACCAAATACTTTGACTTTTACTCAAGTATTATTTTACTGGGTGACTTTTACTTAAGTAATTTTCTTTTAAAGTATCTTACTTTTACTCAAGTATGAAAATTGGGTACTTTTTCCACCACTGCCATTTTGACGTAGTCAATTTTCTTCTACTTGTATGAGATGGTAAACAAACTGAAAGGGTGAACACTGCCACCTGGAGTGTGTTTGAACAGGTGTAAAGCCAAGGTTGGCGATTTACTGCCACCTGCAGTTATGGAACGTTTGCTCATGAGTAGAATTCATTGGCTGACCCATAGAGATGGAAAAAGGCCTCATTACGTCTGTGCCAGTCTGGTGTCTGTGACAGCATGGGCAGTGCCATTGAGGCCATCTCCATTTTGAAGTAGTCCATTGTCTTCACGATTGACTGATCCTTCCTGATGACCCAGTTGGACATGTCACCGGGAGGGATCAGACAATGAAGTTGGAAGTCTCATCCAGTTGACTACATAAAAAAATGGTGGAAGCTCTCAATGGCGCTGCCCCATGTAAATAGAGCCTTTCGGCCATATGAGGCCTTGATCATTCTCTATAGGCTGATCCCTCCTGATGACCTGGATGGAATCATGTGATCCTTCCATAACCCATAGGAAGTCCCACCCAATTGACTACTTCAAAATGGTGAATGTCCTCAATGGCACTGCCCTTGCTGAAACTGACTTTTGGGCACAAGAGTCCTCTATCATTCAATGTGGTTAGACACTAGACACGCCATGGAAAACACTGCCTTCATCGGGGTGTTAATCAAAACCATCGTTGTGGTTTTGATACGGAAACACTGATTCAGTATAAGATGTACCTGAAGTTACAGTAGGCTGTTTGATACATTTTAACTAGGCAAGTCAGCTAAGAACAAATTCTCATTTACAATGACGGCCTACCCCGGCCAAACTAACAACGCTGGGCCAATTGTGCGCCGCCATATGGGACTTCCAAGCCTGGAATTGAACCGGGGTCTGTAGTGACGCCTCTAGCACTGAGATGCAGTGCCTTCGACCCCTGCGCCACTCTGGAGCCCATCCCTATAGACATAATGATATACCTGGTCTAGAGATACTAGATGTGCAAAAGCCCATATCTGGGGCCATATGTAACAAACGTCTTGGAATAGGAGTGCTGAACTAGGATCAGGTGTTGTATCCACAAAGCATATCAGAGTAGGGGTGCTGATATAGGATATGTCCATATAATCATAGTCATCATGATCTAAAAGTTGGGGATAGGGGCCCAGGTCCCACTTCTCCATGTAATATTAAATTGTGCTCTAGAAGAGATAAATCAGTAGACGGGTTGGCTGCCATTACAAAAAAAATGCGCTCGTCATAGACATGCTTCGTTCTGATTTTGAAAGTTCAGCTTGCAACAATGATGAGACGCTGCAATGAGGGGAATCGTAGACTGCTGGTTTTATCTTGTTTGGAGGTGTCGAGACTGATTTCATGTCAATGCTAATATGGGAAAGAGTTGCTAGGTAACCCACAACTGTAACAATGTATTTGAGAGACAAGTGCTCATTGTGCAAATGTATTTGTTTCCAATAAACATTGAGACAAAATACAGATTGTCAAAAATCTGAGCCAACCTAGCCTGTTTTGTCCCCGAGTCACGCACGTGTCGGTTTTGTTGCTAAACAACCAGCCCGTCTATGTAGCCCCCGGGTGTCTCCCCGGACATTAAAGCAGAAACGTACACAGCATTAGTCATTATAAAATACACACATTTTAATCAAACATAAAAGCTCCAGGTACAATGTCTGGATGAAACAGACCCTGGGTGCAATGCTTTTCAACAGACAAACAATAAAAATGAAAATATACTTACATACAAAACACCAGATTTTGTCCTCGAGGAACGGGTGCAGAAACTGACATACTTGAAAACGCGTCTTAACCTGGCTATGCAAATGTCAGCTAACTATCCTCAATGTCGGCACCAAATCACTATACCAACATAGTCCTGACACTTCATCGTTTTTGAGCCTGGCGTCAGCATTCCAATCATCACAATCCTGCCCTTATGTCGTCTTCTCTAAAACCGCTGGCAACCTACCATCAGATACAAAGAAAGTCATCTCCAGTTATTCTAAATTAGTACGGGAGAACGGGAAGGGCAGTAACAAGACAATTACAAGAAAAAATAAGTCTATGCTGAACTTCAAAACTAAGAGGGTAAAAAGACTTGCTCTCCTATAGGCGTTGGTGATGAAGGGGATCGTCCAATCACCACTCCTTACCTTCTGGTGGAGGCTGAAACAATTCTTACGTCATAATCTGTAAGCAGAGCAAGGAGCAGCAACAAACGTGTAAGGGAGCCTGTCTTGGGAGGGGAGCTTGGGGGGGGCTTGTATCGCACTGTGATTTCTTAGCGAAGGACAGGTTAGTAGTCGGCTCTATGCTGGTATAGTTTAATGGGGAAGAGGGGTCTCTGTGTGTGTGTGTGGGGGTGTGTGTGTGTGATTGTAAACCACTCAAGAGCTCTCTGGTGTGTTATTTCTTGGCAAATGAGATCTTCATGGCGTTGGTCTGGGTGATCTTGAAGCCCTGTAGTGCCTCCCTGGCCGCTCCAGCCTGCACGTCATTATCAAACTCCACAAAGGCGATGTCGTGGCGACCAGGCACCAGACGCACCTCTTTGAACCCAGGGAACCTAAAGTGGGAGAACAGTCATCAGGACAGAGCGTCGGCGCAGACTTGTTAAAGACATCAAGGGTCTATACTTGTCAACATGTTCAATCTCACCATACACAAACACTAGTTAACATAATCACTATATTGGAAACTGAACAGATATGTTCAAATACTACAGCACATGGAGGAATAAACATGACATTTTTCACACTGCACCAAGGAGTGTAGGAGAAGGGGTGAATAAAATGAAGAGGTACTAACTGGTTGAAGAGCATAGACAGCATGAGCTCGTTGGTCTCCTCTGGGAGGTTGGTGAGGAAAAGGATGTGGTTGGGAGGGTTTTCTGCAACCTGGAGGTAAGGAAGATCACATTTATCAATATATATATATATATTTTTTTAAGTTACAGAGCGAGATTATACAGTCAGACGAATGACAAGCAAACTCAAAATTACAATGTTCCACCTAACAGACCTGCTGCGTAGTTATTGGCTCAGCGTCGTCTGGGTTAGGGTTCGGCTGTGGTTGGCCATCATTGTAAATAACAATTTGTTCTTAACTTACTTGCCTAGTTAAATAAAAGGTTCAATAAAAAAAAATATCACAAGATATAAACACACGTGATCCATACCTGGGCGTGGGGCATTTGCCCGGGCATCATCCCACCTGGAGGCATGGCACCAGGGAGCATCCCCCCAGGGCCCATCCCTGGAGGTGGCATCATGCCTGGCGGGGGCATGTAGGGGGGCTGCCCTGGCATTGGCATCATACGAGGAGCTCCGCTCATGGGTGGCATTCCCTTCAGAAGACCAAGAATGTTCAATGAAAAATCAGCTACATTATAATTTAGTCGATACACGTAGAATAACACACAATCCGCCATTTTAGATAGACATGTCTTAAGAGGAAACATGTTAAGCACAATGACTAACAGTGGCATTGTGGATACAAACGTGGTTGTGTGTTTTCAGGCTCTCAGTACAACACTTACGGGCATGGGTGTTGGAACTCCAGGGCCCATGGGTACTACAGGGGTCCCTGGCACACCCTTTTTGGCCCCTGCAGCCTCTGGGCCCTTGACCTTGGCCCTCTTCTCCTTCTTACGGTCACGCTCCACATAGGTGCCCTTCATTTTAGCGATGATGTCAGAGTCCCCCTTGGCGTACCCAATACGCTGCCATGAGAAAGAGGTACAGTTGACGTCGACAGGACTATTTACAGGAATGCATATTAGAGAATCATCATTATCTAGCAAAACACGTGTCAGGCAAAAGCTTGCTGATGTGTACCAAGGTGTTAATTGGCAGTAGCTCACCATAGGTTTGTCATAGAATGGGAACCCCTGCATCGAACGAAGGGCATTGGAGGCGCTGTTGACCTCCTTGAAGATGACAAAAGCCTGACCCCTCATCTTCAGGGAGCGGGCAACCAAAATGTCCAGGATTTGACCAAACTGAGAGAAGATTGCGTACAACGACTTCTTCAGTTCTGGGGGACAAATGGTACAAACAAGACATGTTTAGGCAAGGAGCCATTGGCATGGTTGATGAGTAAACACAAACACGAGAGCAAAATCGAAAGGGGGAAGCCAGCTTTAAGCTCTAACCATCTTTTTTAATCTTCTCGTTCAGGTTGTTGATGTATATGGTGTGGTTGAGGCGCATATCCGGAGCAGCCATCTTCTGTGAAATAAAACAGGTCAGTGTTAGCGCCCTATTGCCTCGTCTGCAAGTAGCTAGATGAAGAATAAGTTGGTAGCTAACTTGCAAATGATAAAATATGTGAAATAGACAAAAACATAACCATTAAGAAGTTGTATTTACCTTTCAGTACTGGGATGCACAATGTAATCGGCCTCGAAAGAGATGAATGAAACTAACGACACGGTCTTTTTGTGCTGGAGCTTGCTAGCTAACCTAACAGACAACGCCAACTATTTTTAATTGGCTGGTGTAATTTCCGGATCCTGTCCAGAACAGCTTTTCATTTGATTGTTTTAGCCACCCTCTTAACATCATTGGATATGCAGTGCTACATTTCAGACTCACCCGCCCCTTTTAACATTGCCGCTCATTCACGAGAGTCAGCCTGAGCAAGATGCTGCGCAGATGATCAAATGGGTTTGCATTTACGGCTCTAAAGAAATAGGCTTCAACATACCCTTATGATATTATCATCACGCAATCTATTGAGTTTGAGAGCCCATCATTATGTTTCAAACAGCTATTATCCGGTTCAAAAGCTGAACTGCTTTTCAATTATTTTGTTATTGATAGATAGCTAGCAAAGTAGGTCTTCTGTTCTGTAACATTGCTGTAGCAAATGCCACATTGTAGCCGCAGCTGCCACTTTAAATGATCGCCGAGTTTGTTACCAAATATGGCTTTATTCTGCAAGCTAGCTAGTCCTAACGTGTAAAAACTTCAAAATAGCTCCCAGGTCTGCGCTTGAAGTCGTCTCGTTACAACTAAACCAGCCATGCAGTAGAGTGTTAATCAAACTGCATGTCATATGAACGTATTTCAGAAACATATTTCGCAACGTATGTCATGGTGTAACATATCTACCTCGACATGGCATCAGATGGAGAAGCTCTGACCGTAAGTTAAGCAATAAGGAGATCAATTCATAGGTCTACACACCATAATGTGTATTTAAATGTTTTATGTTTCACTAAATCATTAATGCAACTTTATTCCATCAGTGGGCCATATGTGTCATTTCAATAGCTTCCTGTCATGTAGTTAAATAAAGGCTAACAAAATAATGATATATATTCCCTTCTCTCAGTCTCTTATCACACAGAATTGCACAGCAGTGACAGAGGGTAGTTCAATGGGACATCCACCTCCTCCACCACCACCAGGACCACCCCCACCGGCAGCTGCCTCGGGGCCAAGCAAGAAGAAGCTGTACCAGGCCATAGCGGCAGGAAAGACCCCTGTCGAGGGGGATCATGCAGAGGCCCGGTTGCTGCTCAGTCAGAGGGAGAGCAGGTGAGGCGAACTGCCTACAGAGAAACAGAAGTTATCAGACAAGCGTAGCAGCTAAAGCCTATTTTAGGATCTCCAACATGGTGGTTGGAAAATCACTGAAAGAACTCTGCAGGTAGCGTAGCTGTTAACCGTAACCGAAAGGTTGCTGGTTCGAATTCCGAAGCCGACTAAGTGAAAAATCTGAGCAAGGCGCTTAACCTGTAATTGCTCCTGTAAGTCACTCTAGATAAGAGCGTCTGCTAAATTACTCAAAATGTAAAATGTCTACACAGTTTTTCTTTTTTATATGGCTTACAGGTTATGGAATGGGGTCATCAGTCACACATTGGGTAACACTCTCCACCTTTATAATCAGTGTACTGGGGTGGGGGTGTTCTGCACCTGGGCATTCAGTTTCGAACAGTTTCTGTCCATGAAAGCAGCACTGTAGTGACCCTGTGGGAGTTTCAACTACATATAGAACACAAATGCAAGAAGATAGATGACGCTCTGAGCTATCCCATCAAGACCAAGCTACTATACATACTACTGTGATATATGCACTATTCAATAACTCATTTGTTACCAGGTGGCAGTAGGAAAGTCTGTTTTGTGGTGTGGCTGACTGTTTACTGGTTGACATAGTTTCAGGAAGGACCTGCAGTGGATGCTGTTTAACAAGTATGTGCCTTCCCTCATCCAAGACGGCCCACAGTAAGTCACGTATAAAGCTTTATTTAGGCTTTTCAAAATGGAGCCGTCCTCAGTAATCACTGATCTAATACATGTGCATTCCTCTTTCTTCCCGGAGCTGATGTCACTTGTTTGTCGTTTTGTCGTTAAAGGTGACGTTATACTTCCTAAGGTACATACCCCCGCCTGAGGTGTGTGTGTTTTTACCTGTAGATGTGGTCTGGTGGCTCTATGGATGGCTGGTCACCTACTACAGCCCCCTCTGAGTGTTTCCATGGAGGCCGTGGTCCAGACAGCGATGGACAGGGGCTACACAGCACAGGGGGAGATGTTCTCCGGTAATGCTTTAGTCTTCTACGCTGCATACTCTCAACGACACCAGCAGAGCTATACTTTATTAGTGAGACTTGTGTGTGTGTGTGTCTGTGTCTGATTCAGCTAGTGACATGGCCATGCTTGCAGAGGAGGTGTGTGGGTGCAGGGCTGAGCTCCTGTCAGGAGGGATGAGTGGAGACAACTCTACAGCCGTCCTGAAACACCTGGCTGACGGACAACCCGTCCTCATCCCGGATCCTTTATGCTCTCTCACATTCAGGCTGTTTGGAAGGACCCATCTGCCCTAGTCAGTCTGTCTCAGGTAGTGGTCGTTAGGTACTGATAGATGGTGTTCTTAAGGTAACCCAGTGGCAGTTATTAGGTTGTTATCATGTATTTGACAATTTTACAATGACATTTTGAAGTAAATACCATGTTAATAGCTGACTTATGTGCAATATTTATTATACAGTATATGAGCAAAGTGATGTGTACTGTATGTGTATTTGAGGTCTTTGACTGCATAAACACAGATATGATGAGGATTTCAACCATGAGCCATGCCAACGCACCGGACACAGAGCACACTGGGCAGTGGCCTCAGGTTAGACCGGAGCTCCTTGACTGCAACACACACACGCAATTCCCATGTCTTGACATTTGACCCTTCCTATAACCTCTCTATCTCTCCCAGGTGTCTTGTTGGGTCTGGACCAGGACAGTGTGAGCAGAGAGCACACCCAACCGGACCCCACCCTGCCCTGGCTACTCCTGCCCCAGGACAGCTCCTCACGCCCATGCCCCTGTCCCACTGTGGGGGCAAGAGAAGCATACATCCTGGCCAAGCAGGGCAAGAGCCTGCGCTATCAGCTGTGGGGCCTGGACAAGGTGGCCCAAAGCAATGCTCAGCTGAGGGAGATAGATCCCCAGAGGGCTGGGGACAGTACCCAGTACGTGGTACCCAAGGGAGGGGTGGAAGTTGGGCTGGCAGGCCAGGTCGTGTTGGTCCACACTGGGAGACAGACCAAGTGATCATGGGCCTTCTCTCCTGGTGCACTGCTATGGTACAAATTGAGACTCATTGGCCTGGACACAGGAAAGCATGACAGTCTATAATGCTGGAAGTAGATGACATGTTGAAAGGGTCTAAGGATGCTTTCCTAGGTTGGCATTCATTTCTTCTATAGGACACCGGAGGATGATCATAAGGCAGTTCTTATCTGTCTACTACTTATCAGTATGAAACGTTTGAATGTAAAGTGGACTTTTGCCAAATCTGTGGCTCCTCTTATGGAGCCTGTTTTCCAGTACCTGAACAGATCCTGTGCCTTACTGAAATGTTTCCTTCACTTCACATGGTCGAACAAGCTGTAATATTGCATACGGTGAGAACCCCGTACCTGCCTGTATTTATACTGATTATCAAGCAACCCCAAGTGCACACAGAATAAACATATGTACTATTTACTGTTGTCAATAGTTCCTATCGTTGAAATGTGACCATGTCTATACGAGCGTTTCTGGGTATGATGCGTAAGAGTTAGACATGGTTTTTCCACAATGTAACGCTCACAGGAATCATATAATATACTGTCCCCTCCATATGTATTTGGACAGTGAAGCTAACATTTTATTATACTCCACCATTTTGTATTGGAGATCAAATGTATCATGATGTGACAGTACAGAATGTCACCTTCTATTTGAGAGTTCTCATACATATCTATTTTACTGTTTAGAAATGAAAGCGCTTTGTATCCGCTTTGTATTTGGACAAAGTCACTTAGTGTATTAGAGTCTACACACTCGGAAACAGTTTGTTTTGGGTTGTTTTGCCTACTCGATTACACTGAGTGAATTTCTCAATACTTATTACTTCTTGAAATGGGGGGGGGGGGACTTGATACTTAGTGCTTCCATTTCCAAATGGTAAAACATATGTATGGAAATACCATCAAATAAAGCTGATATTCTGTACTATCGCCTAACATGAAACAGCATCTCAATGTATTTGTTTAAATGCTGGAGTATAGAGACACATTTAAAAGTACATTTGCTTCACTATCCAAATACATGCGTAGGGGAATGTAAAAACCCTTTCCACCAATACGATTCATACTTCCGATAAGTTGTGTTGAGTAATGTGGAGACGAGGGGTTTCAGATTAGAAAGACTTGAGCTTAGTTCCAGTTTATTGCAATCAATGGTATTCTAGACAAAGAGAGCAAGGACCCGTCTCAATCCTCTTAACATTCATATTTGTTGTGCCCCAGCATCTTGTAATGCACGGTCTCCTGAAGTACAGCACAGCGGAAGGGCTTACCCAAACTATAAAATATACATCTTAGGCCTACCCTTAATACACAGTCCAGCTCTCAGCCACACACAACAACCCAAGCAGTCCGAAAGCTGGTAACAGTCAGGTTAAGATCAAGAAGAGGATACATGGTACGTAAAGACATACTTTGTAAACAATACATTGTTCAATACATATACTTCCAGAATGTGTGCTTTTTATGGTGTGGAATATTTGCGAGATGTCAACAGTAGAAACAGGATTCCAGTTCGGCGATGTCAATGCTGACAGTCACATAATCGGTCACACACAGAACCCCTCTATTTCCTAGCTAGAGAAATCTGCTCACACCACAAACACACAAACTGTGTTGTCGGACTCTGTTGAAGAATATGGAGTGAGACTTGGATGGGAATGTTGCCTGACAGATCTACAAATCCAGAGACACAAGACCTGACACCGTTCAGAAAAGGTGTCAAATACAGTCACTGGCAGAAACGCATAAAAAAAAAAAAAACTGACGACTGTCATTATGTGAGTTTGTGTTTGCATATTTATATCTAAACTTACAGAGGAATGGCAGTGTTAAACCAACATTATCTCGAAAGAAAAAAAGTGTACCAAAACAAGGGCAGATGCAGAACCCGCCTTCAATTAGAAGAAAAAGAAAAAATAGTCACCACAATGTCGTCTTTGATAGCAATGATTCTATATTAAATCAGATTCACATTAAAGTCTGACGTGTGGATGAACGTGTCATAAGAATCAGCTCCTCATTCATTCCAGTTTCAGGTGACTTGTTCAACTAGTCATTTCAGTTGTCAGGCCAATCGTTACCCATCTCAGAAAAAGTAAGTATCATTGAACTAAAGGAATAATGATCACAATTATACAGATGAGTCAACTGCCACTCACCAGAAAATAGTTTGCTTATAAAGAACCTGGGACACCAGAGTGAATCCATATTCAGGGACACACAGGCAGGACTAGTTTTGTTCAATGGCTTTTGTGAGGTACCCATTTGTGCAATACAGTCTAGTTATCGTGACCACCAAGGCATGTGCCCACTAGGAGGGAAATTAAAGAAGAAAAAACATTTATCCCATCTGTTAGTTCAGTGGTTCCCAACCTTTTTCAGGTTACCGTACCACCAACTGAACGTTGCTCTGCCCAGAGTACCCCTGAAGCACCCCCTCATGTGCATTTTACCAGTAGTCCTATGGTCTCCGGAGTCTATAGACCAAGTACACCCAGGGGTCCTAGTACCCCTGGTTGGGAATCACTGTTAGTTTATCTGCTGGGTCAACTCCGCCAATCAGACACCACGCGGGTCAGACTAATCAACAACATCCTCCAGTTTTCACCATAGAAAAAAAATAAATATGTTACAGACATCAGTTCATACTTTGGGTTAACTCTCCAGCAAACTTTGGAATGATTCAAAAAAACAACAACAAAAAACTATCTAGGCACAGAAAAAAAAGTACAAAGAGTAAAGAGGCTATTTGTGAAGGCAAACAAATTAAATACAAAATACAATGTATTTACATTAAAAGGCTGAGCACCGGATAAAGTTGAAAAATATACATGTTTTTCCAGTGTTTCTAGTGTTGACATATATATATATATATAAAATAGTTTTAAAAGCATAAAGTCAAATGGTCCATAGTGAAAATAAAACATTGCTCCTCTAAGGTCACTTGAGGAGGATATATCCCATTGGAAACGTCCAGTACATTATCATCATACTTGTGATAATATGAAGGTAGTGTGTGTGCATGTGTGTGTGTGCGTGTGTGTGTGTGTGTCAGTGATAGTTGACGTCATAGCTCTTATAATGAGAGAAGTTGATGAGGGATGACACACCACTGGTTGTGTGGACAGGTTTCCTCACTCTGTCCACCATGCTCCGTGTGCTCCCTCGCTCTCTTTTGCAGTCATCGTCCTTTCCCTTCATCTCTCCAGTGTCACATCTAGTTTGGGTAATGACCAGTTCCATCTGTTCGTCCCCAACTACATCCTCTGCTCTGACAAAGATGAGAGTGTTCTCTCCATCCTCTTTTTCTCCCTCTTCCAGGCCATCCCTTTGTTCTCTCTCACACGGCCCTCTCCCTCTCTCAAGGGCTGGGGGGGAGCATGGTACTGAGAATGTCTATGAGATTGTCCAGACCCCACAGGTAGCCATCCTCGTGGTTGCCCTCCATCCAGGGGGTCCGGTGGTCCAGGGTGAGGAGGGCAGGCAGGGGCACCGTCTTCCCAAAGTCTATCATCCACACACGGGCCTGCCCCGACGCATCATGCACAAACAGCAGGGAGCTGCCCACCACCTGGGAGAAAACAGGACAGTTGAGTTCAGTGCGAGTGTTTTAAAGATGCACTATGCAGAAATCGCTCCACCATTTCCTGGTTGCTAAAATTCTAATAGTTCGCCTAATTTCAGATTGTGACAAAACAAGCAAGTATAGTGTACAGAATCATTGTACCATCTAAACCACTTTGAAATATATTTTCTATAACCAAAAATATTGTATTTAAAGCTGTTTGAAGCTGGTGTACAAAACTGAAAGTAAAAGAGGTTTAGGGTTTGGCCGTGCTAGGCCGTCATTGTAAATAATAATTTGTTCTTAACTGAGGTGCCTAGTTAAAGGTTACATTTAAAAAAAAATGTAAAAATGATTAGGGCACATAGAACATATCTTCTGCTTCTTAGACTTGCTTTCAATGAGGATGACAGATCTTTAACTCACATTTCTATGTGAATTTGGTCAGGTAGCCCAAAAAGTTGCATATTGCAGCTTTAATAAGGAATTTGGATCATGTTCAGATCAATTACATTGAATCATAACCCAGCAAAGAGGTTTGTTGAGGGAAAGTAATCATACCAAACGTTACTGTAAATATTGCCTTAATTTATTGCCTGTAAGTAAAGCAGAGTACAATGGCGTTTGTGTGTGTGTTACCTCATGTGTTCTGAAGAACTGGGATTTCTCCAGCACGGATCGCAGATCTTTAAGACGTTGCAGGTAGAGTTTCTACCAGAGAGAGGAGAAAGGGGAGACAAACAGTCAAACAGACAGTCAATCTGAAGGGGCTGAGTAGCTCCCCTAGAACTCAAGTTCCCTTATGTGCCACCCGACTAAATGTCCCTCTAGAAACACGTACCAGGGTCTGAATGTTCCCATCCACAAAGTCTCCCAGGGCCTGCATGACCTGCTCTCTGTGTTTGGTCGTCTTAAAGTTGGTGTTACACGTCCCGTCTGCTCTCTGCACAGCACAAATGACAAACAACAGTATTTAGTCTCGTTATTGATAGAGTGAAAATAAACATTCTAAATAAAATATGAAGTAAGCTTTATGTGACATCTTTTTGAGTGCGGATCCATCATACCCATTTCCTTGTCTCATTATTGTGACCTGGAACAAGTTACTGTGCACATACATTTGAAAAACTACTTTTTTTTCTTAAAACTACTATTTTGACCCCCAGTTGAACCCAGTGTGCCCCCTGACCTTGATGCCCTCGATGCGGAAGCCCAGGGTGGCAGTGGAGCTGAGGGTTTCTCTCCACTGCATGTATCTGGGCTTCAGGATGCCTTGTTGGGATCTCTCCTGATCCGTAGGGGCCCCGGGGTCCACGGCCACCATCTTCTCATACATGTCCCTGCGGAGCCGCGGATGCTCCCTGGCCTTCAGTAGCTCCTCCTCCAGGTAAGTCCTGATAGGACAGGGAAGACAGGGTTAGAGGGCCAGCTCGTTATCTAACAGCGGAGTTATCCAACAATAGTGATCTCCTCTCCACCATTGGTCCTGGAGAGCCTCAGGGCGTGCAGGATTTAGTTTTGAACTGATGAGGGTGGAATGACTGAAAGCTCAGCTACTTTCTTGCCTCCTGGACCTTCACTAAATCGGTTTTGAGTGTGTGGTAGATTCTGCCTATTATTTTCCAGCTCAGTACTGGAAACACCTAACTCGGGGCCTCCCAAGTGCCGCAGCGGGCTAAGGTACATCATTGCAGTGCTAGAGGCATCACTACAGACCCATGTTCAATCCCGGGCTGTATCACAATTGGTCGTGATCGGGAGTCCCAAAGTTCAGCGTACAATTGGCCCAGCGTCGTCCGGGTTAGGGGAGGGTTTGGCCAGGGGTGCTCTAGCGACTCCTTGTGGTGGGCCGGGCACCTGCAGGCTGACATCGGTAGTCAGTTGAACGGTGTTTCCTCCGACACGTTGGTGCGGCTGGCTTCCGGATTAAGAGGGCGGGTGTTAAGGAGCGCGGTTAGGAGGGTCATGTTTCGGAGGACACGTGACTAGACCTTCGCCTCCCGAGCCCGTTGGGGAGTTGCAGCGATGAGACAAGATTTAAATTGGGGAGAAAAGTGGGGTAAAAAATACAAACTCTTCCCCCTGTCTCTCACCTGCTGCCCATCTTGCAGTCCATGATGGAGGGAGAGTCAAAGTCAGCCAGGAGGTCGTCCATTAGGTTGTAGTCCTGTTCGTTCCTCTGCACCACGCCGTAGTAGCCAGGGACATACGGCCGCAGAGTGTCCCCCATCAGCTTCGACAGGCACAGCTGCTCACACTCACAGTAGCGCTTCAACAAACGCCCATACTCCCCCGCCTGGAAGTTACCTACGAGACAGAGGAGAGAGAGAGACCAGAGAGAATGTGTGAAAGAAAGAGGTCAGCGGGGACAGAGAAACACAGAGAGACAGAGAGGTGTATACCTGCATGCCCGGCGAGCTGCACCCAGGGATAGCGCTTCTTAAAGGACACAACGAAGGGAGACCAGTGCACCATAGTTTTCAGCTTCTGCCACTGCTTGGTCTGGAAGGAGAGCAGCAACAAAATGGGTTACACACACCACCAGTCAGCTAAACTAGTGGTTTAAACATGTGGTCGTCCAGACTCATTCCTACTCGGGCCACAGCAGACACCTGGATAGAACATGTTGTCTCGCTTATCAGCGGGTCATAAGACCATTTGAGAGGTTGGTCAAAATAGTTTGAAAACAAAAGGATCTAAAAAAGACACATACCACACAGAGACATTTCTGCAGAATATATGAGAGAGAGAGAGAGAGAGAGAGAGAGAGAGAGAGAGAGAGAGAGAGAGAGAGAGAGAGAGAGAGAGAGAGAGAGAGAGAGAGAGAGAGAGAGAGAGAGAGAGAGAGAGAGAGAGAGAGAGAGATACAGAGAGAGAGATACAGAGAGAGAGATACAGAGAGAGAGAGAGAAACAGAGAGAGAGAGAGAAACAGAGAGAGAGAGAGAAACAGAGAGAGAGAGAGAAACAGAGAGAGAGAGAGAAACAGAGAGAGAGAGAGAGAGAGAGAGAGAGAGAGAGAGAGAGAGAGAGAGAGAGAGAGAGAGAGAGAGAGAGAGAGAGAGAGAGAGAGAGAGAGAGAGAGAGAGAGAGAGAGAGAGAGAGAGAGAGAGAGAGAGAGAGAGAGAGAGAGAGAGAGAGAGAGAGAGAGAGAGAGAGAGAGAGAGAGAGAGAGAGAGAGAGAGAGAGAGAGAGAGAGAGAGAGAGAGAGAGAGAGAGAGAGAGAGAGAGAGAGAGAGAGAGAGAGAGAGAGAGAGAGAGAGAGAGAGAGAGAGAGAGAGAGAGAGAGAGAGAGAGAGAGAGAGAGAGAGAGAGAGAGAGAGAGAGAGAGAGAGAGAGAGAGAGAGAGAGAGAGAGAGAGAGAGAGAGAGAGAGAGAGAGAGAGAGAGAGAGAGAGAGAGAGAGAGAGAGAGAGAGAGAGAGAGAGAACATTTCTGCAGAATCAGAGAGAGATCCCAGCCCGCTTGAGCCAAGGCCAGGTACACAATGTTCCTCACAGCCCCCATTCGCAAAACATTGACCAGAACCGTCACACTGGTTCCACAGTAAAAATATATATATATATAATAATAACAAAACACACCGCCCCCTACACAGGAACACTGTGTGAGTTTGATTGAGTAGGTGTGGGAGTGTGTGGGTTTGCTGCGAGTCTGCTTGGGTATCTGTGAATGTGTGTACGTGCAGTGAGTGTGTGTGTGTGTGTGTGTAGAGTTCTTTATTTATCTTTATTGGAAAAATACAGCAAGGTCACTATGCAAGGGCCTTTGACGCAAGCAGAGGAGAACATACACAGCATTGATTATACACACACACACGTCACTGACTAGGACATGATACTGTATGTGTGGGAATTCACACGAGGGAGAGAGAGAAAGGGAAAGAGACAGCGAGAGAGATAGGGACAGAGACACAGATAGAGAGGCAGAAGGAGAGCGCAAAAAGTAGGGAAGACAACATGTTTGAGAAAAGAGACAAGAGAAAGAAGAGGGAAGGCAGAGGTCCTCATCAAAGAAGTAATTCAGTGGAAGGACAGTGCATCATAAACCAGTCTTTAATGATCATTAACAATCCCCAGTCTGCGAAAGAATGCATGCCCCACTACAGCCCAGCCCAGCACAACCAAACAAACCCAGACCATGTTTGTCTGTCTGCCCAACTCACACATTCTTTCTACTGGACTGCTGTGACTGTGCTGTATACAGAGCGAGGAAAGAGTATTAATTTTTAAAAAAGACTATTCATAAAATGTATCTCAGAATAGGAGTGCTGATCTAGGATCTGTCCAGGGCTCCCGAGTGGCGCAGCGGTCTAAGGCAGTGCATCTCAGTGCAAGAGGCGTCACACTGCAGTCCCTGGTTCGAATCCAAGCTGAATCACATCCGGCCGTGATTGGGAGTCCAATAGGGCGACGCAAAATTGGCTCAGTATCGTCCGGGTTTGGCCGGGGTAGGCCGTCATTGTAAATAAGAATTTGTTCTTAACTGACTTTCCTATCTAAAAAGGCAAACTGATCCTAAATCAACACTCCTACTGTGAGACACTTTGTGGATACTGAATGCATGGTAAAGAACAGAGGAGGCCTGTAAACCTAGTCGTCAGAGTCCCGTGGCTAGTCAATGCCAACAGAGACTTCCAAGCTCTTTACCAGCTCAACCCAAACATAACCCTTGCCTCGGCGCAGACGACACATACACACTCACAATTTTCAACCTCTCCTTGTCCCAGTGTTTTAAGGTGACCACCATCATCCCTGTTTCGACGAACTCTAAGGCTTCCTGCCACAATGACTACCGCCATGTAGCACTCACTTCTGTAATCATCAAGTTCTTTGAAAGGCTGGTTAAGGCTCACACCACCTCCACCATCCCACTCACTCCAATTTGCATACCGCCCCCAACAGATTCATAGATGACGCAATCTCAATTGCTCTCCACACTGCCCTCGCCCACCTGGATCAGAGGAATAACCGTGAGAATGCTGTTCACCGACTACAGCTCAGCGTTCAACACCATTATCCACCTCCAAGCTTGTCACCAAGCTAAGGACTCTGGGTCTGCAACTGGATCCTGGGCTTTCTGACAGGCCGACCCCAGGTGGTGAGGGTAGGCAACATCACGTCCACCACGCTGACCCTTAACACAGGGGCGTGTTCTTAGTCCCTTCCTGTACTTCCTGTTCACCCACGAGTGGGTGGCCACACACACACGAATCCAATACCATTACCGAGTTCGCTAGCGACAACAGTGGTAGGCCTGATCACCGGCGACGATGAGTCAGCCTACGGGGAGGAGGACCTGACAGTGTGGTGCCAGAGCAACAACCTCTCCCTCAACGTCAGCAAGACCAAGGAGCTGATCGTGGACTACAGGAAACAGTTATCAAAGACTCCAACCACCCAACCCATAGACCGTTTTCTCTGCTACCGCACGGCAAGAGGTCCCAGTGCATCAAGTCAGACAACAGGCTCTTGAACAGCTTCTATCCCCAAGCAATACGATTGATAAATCGCTAACAAAATAGCTACACGGACTGTATTTGCACTGTCTCTATGCACACTCACACACGGCCACTCCAACACACACATGGTCACTCCATTTGCTCACTCGTACATAATATACTGACTCTACACCCCCACTCACATGCAAGCTGCTGCTACTCTGTTTATCTTATCTTAGATCCTGTTGCCGAGTCACCTTACACCTATAGATATCTACCTGTGTGTTCAGCTAAGCCAATCACTTCATCTATCATCCTCTCTCTCTGAGCTGAGCATTGGGTGCCACTCCAGGGGGTCTATACCCCTTCTAAAACGGCTATCTTCTCCTCTTTCACTCCTCCCTCTCATCCACTCGTTTATCTCCCACTCGCTCTCCTGCAGTTCAGGCCAGACAGCTTAATGAAAGGCCGGGGGGGTGGGGGGGGGCAGATGTAACTCAGTCCCCTCTATTAGATTTCACCCCCCATCCTCCCATCTCCACCTCCTTCATTATTACCTGACCTGACTGACCCTGGAGAGGGGACTGGTGACATGGAACCTCTCACTTTCTTCTTTCTCATTCCCCCATTCTTGCCCAAACTCTGCCCTCACTTCTCCTTTTCGTAATCCCCATACTTTTCCCTTTCTCAAAGTCTCTCTCTCTCGTTCTCCTGCCTTCACTCACTGCTTCCCACTGTCATCTTAATCCCCCTTGACTCCACTATTAACAGCAGGGCTCTACTCCACTATTAACAGCAGGGCTCTACTCCACTATTAACAGCAGGGCTCTACTCCACTATTAACAGCAGGGCTCTGTCCCTTTGGCCCCTTCCTCCTTCTTTTCTTCCCTTCATCCTACACCACACTCTTGGAATGTGTCTGGCCCCTGTCACGAAGTTAGCAGCCATGAAACACACACACACACACGTCAGTAGTGACATTCTGGACATCAGTGTTGTCTGCAAGAGGAACAGAAAAGCTCTGTTCTGGCAATGAGGCAAAAAAAAATAAACGAACGGTTGTGAAGCTCTGGCCTACAGCCCCGATGTCTATTCGGCCAGCAGCCATCATCATAAAACCCCCCTGGCTTCCCACCGCCTTAGCCCAGAGAGAGACGGTGAAACCGCCAACGCAGAGCACCTTATTAAAAAAAAACACCCATGACATGACTACAGCTTTTCCTAATAAAAAGACAACTCCTAGGTGTCACAAACCCGGTCAAATAAAAGACCAGGTCTGATGGTGTTGGACCTAATAGAGCCAATACACACCTGACCCGGCCTACAGACCCGTCCATATTAGCTCATGCCAGAGCAGATGTATTTCTCTCTGAAGGAGGATGATCTAACTCGCTTGTAGATACCTGCCTCAACTAGATAGGACATGGTCTGTAGCAGCAACTACACGCATACCAGAGAGAGGAGATACTGTGTACCTGCCCACCTCATGGCTACTCCTAGAGAGAAAGGCAGCCTTATATACTGGATTTACACCAGGGGCCCGCTGTGGAATGTTCAGGTATAAATACGCTATGTGGAACAAACATGCCTCTCTGACAAGTCGAGTAAGGAATCACGTGGGCTCTACGTGTGGCATTTGTATTGGCGACGCTCGACAATGTGGTCCTAACCACGTCCATTCCCACATGGACAGAGACAGTCTTCCCCTGTCCACACCTAAGTATATTATATCTATGACTTTAGAAGGCCAGGGTCATCTGACTTCACCTCCTAGCTATACCATACTTATGTAAAAAGGCCCGGGGGGGGGGGGGGGGGGTATATGGCCAATATACCACAGCAATACGGAGTGCCTGGATACAGCCCTTAGCCGTGGTATATTGGCCATATACCACAAACCCTGTGGTGCCTTATTGCTATTTTAAACTGGTTACCAATGTAGTAATTAAAATAGTTTAAAAAAAATCTGTTTTGTCATACCTGTGGTATACAGTCTGAAATACCACGGCTTTCAGCCAATCAAAACCACCCAGTGTCTAATGTACTGTATCTAAGCCTGCCCTCACCTGTTGACATTCATCTCCCATCTCAGCTCTTCCCAATAGTAAATCTAATCTGTGTCTCATCTCTTACCTGGCAGACAGCGCAGTAGTGGAGCAGCAGCCCGGCGCTGACACAGGCACACACGGACACAGAAAGGAGGTGAGAGCGTAGCCAGTCCCACACACTCCGCACAGGGTCTCCAAACGTGACCTCCACGAGCGTCCGGCGCTCCATCAGACTGTCCCTCAGTTAGCCTAGCGGGGTTAGCATTTAGCCTTGCCCCTCTCTCTGTATGTCACTGTTAGCCTAGCACGAGCATTTAGCCTTACCTCTGACTGATAGAAGCTGTCTGTCCCCCAGTTAGCCCTGCAGCATTAGCAGTCAACCAATGGAATTGCCTGGCTTTGTTAACTTGCGTTCTGGTGAACCTCCCCTCTCATATGAGGTTACACTATAATCCCTCTCCCACTGAGCCCTCCCCCCCTCTCACTGCCTTATCTTTAACACCAACTCGTCTCGGTCTTCTCAGACGCATTTTGTCACCCTCTTACTGTACCACTGTCTCCCTACATGATACTCTCTTCTCCCTCCCCATCTCGGGCTCGCTCTTTAACTTGTTAATCTCCCTCCCGCTCTCTCACTAATCTGTAACTTAACGCTCAATTTTCCCTCCAAATTCATTATGACCTCTGCCCCCCCCCCCCCCCGGTTGTCAATTTTCCCTCTCCAAGTTTCTTTCCTCTCTCACACCAACTGCCTTTCTGACATCCTCTCACAATCTGTTTATAGTAGTCTCTCCCTTTCTCTAATCCCTCCATCAGCCTGTACTGAGCCGGTGTCCTCAGAAACCCAGAGTCCCTAGTGACATACATGACTGTAATACCTCTTTAGTCTACACTGCTTTTGACGACACATACTAGTCACAGGAAATATACTTCTGTAGTGTAAGGACCTTCTATGAGAGATGTCTCCCACACTACCCCCGGAGCTAGTGTGGGAGACATCTGCCCCACATCCCCCCCCCCCCCCCCCCCCCCCCCCCCCCCCCCCCCCCCCCCCCCCCCCCTGAGTAGTATAGCGTAAAGACAATGGCTCTCCCACACTTCATGTTCCTGCAGGAATTACCTCAATACCAGCAGACAGCATTTTTTGCTCTGTTAAGGTTTTCAAAATATCCACACATATTTTACTTTTAAATCCAGAGAGACAAGTGAGAGAGAGAAAGAGAGAGAGAGCAATAGTGGGGAAAAGGCAAAAATCCTTGAAGTGTGTGAGTATAATGCAAAAGACATCTACCTACCTAACTTAGCCAATTCTGCTTTGTCATCATGCTGGAGCCAAAGTGAATTACTGGATTGGATATTCAGAGGAAAACAACATTTCCAAATACCACTAACCCTGTTTTCTTTCCCTCTTTCTCTCTCAAACCCAGGACTCCTTGGAAAACAGTGGCAATTGTTACTGATTGGACTATCCGGACTAAATAAAGACAATTTAAATCCACTAGAGTACTCCCCCTATAGCTCCCTCTAAACCCTTCCCCCGCAGTCCTGTCTCTCTTTGTCCCTCAGCGAGAGAGAGGTATGAAGCGTTTGATTTACAAAGGGGGTACTCCCTGTTTTAGTGCTCACAACACCAGTGTGCTGTAGTCTTTAAAGACGTCCTCCAACAAACAAAAAGATTTGGTTGAAAAGTGATATCCCAAGTATAAATACAGTAAAGTACACACCCTAAATGGTAAAAAAAATAAACAAAAATAAAAACATGGAGTAAAATAGTGTTTTTTTTTAAGACAACCGCAAACTTCAAGGAGTAGGCCATTCGAGGAGTTAGTCTAGATGGGTATATGTGATGTCAGATTGATGGCCTTCCCCCTTGCTTGAGGAACAATAGAGGCGCAACAGAGAACAAAAGAGGAAAGCCCCCCCCACACACACACAATGGCATGACTTACCTGGACCACCTATTGAGATGTACCTTTTGTTAAGTAAATCTTGGGATATCGCTTTTCAACAGGAAAAGTTTTTAATTTTTAATTGTATTTATTATAAATGAAAATCGCTGGATGAGGTCTTACTTTTAGGTGTGATGCTGCTCTTTTTCAGGCCTTGTTTACATGTAAACCAAATCTGCTCCCTTCGGCATGAGCACAGCTCAACCACAGCCCAGTCAACACACAAAAAAACAGAAGTCTGACACAAATGTGTGTTTTAATGCTTTTGTGAACACTTACAAATATGTGTGAGAGTGCTGCAAGTTGGCAATTGTGAGTTGCATAACGGGAGTTTGTGTACGAGTTGGTTCTTGTGTGTGCACATGGAGCATGCCCTGTATGAGCTGGTATGTGTTGTGGGGTATATTGTAGTGTGTGTGTGTGTGTGTGGAGAGGGTACTTTATCACTCCTCCACTCATCTATATTTTCCTCTGCATTCTGTTCCACTGCCTGTGAATCAGCGGAAAACCTTATGCCGTGGTGCAAGGCTAGACGGGGGGGAAGATAGTGTCAGAGAAATGAAGGGATGATGCAGGCAGAAATTAGACTATGAAATAGGTTAAAAGTAATGTGAATAATGCAAGACGTTACATTCAAAATACAGACCGAGAGAGAGAGAGAGAGAAAATGAAAAAAAAGAGAAACAGCGCCATATATGGCAATGATGTCGCCTAGCAACGCAACTGCCTTCAGCCCAATTTTCCATGACACACTGAGCTGTGAACGTGTGACGGCAGAGTGTGTAGTGTGTGTGAGTGTGTGCCTTAAACTCTGAATATGTATTTGTGTGAGCAGGCAAGTGTCTACTTGGTACATCATTGAGCACAAGGTTTAACAACTGGTTTGGCCACACTTTGAAAGCCTACAGTAAGCCAATAACAACAAAGGCCCTAATACTACCACCACCGACAACACTCCTCGGTGATGCCATATCACACCAGCTAGATCCAAAATGGATGCCCTAGTACAGTCACTCACTCCTCGGTACTTCCCTCTGTTCCAGATATTCAACCATAACAGTAGTGTGGGATCTACAAGATGGGAACTGCTGACCAACCCCCTTTCACCCAGACGACACTCATGCATTAACAAGGATGACACACACGCGCAAATATGGAAATATCTGAACTCGCAGAAGATAAAGCGAATCGGAGATAAAGCAAATGTAGTGAGCAAAAGAGAGAGAGCGGGACAACGTAGGTAGGAAACGTTGAAAAACAGCTTCTATCGTAAGGCCATCAGACAGTTAAACAGCCATCACTGACATTGAGTGGCCGCGGCCAACATACAGACTCAAATCTCTAGACACTTTAATAATTACAAATTGGATGTAATAAATGTATCACTGGTCACTTTAAACAATGCCACTTTATATAAATGTTTACATACCCTACATTACTCATCTCATATGTATAAACTGTACTCTATACCATCTACAGCATCTTGCCTATGCCGTTTGGTCATCGCTCATCCATATGTACATATTCTTATTCATTTCTTTACACTAGTGTGTATAAGGTAGTTGTTGTGATATTGTTAGATTACTTGTTAGATATTACTGCATGGTCGGAACTAGAAGCACAAGCATTTCGCTACACTCGCATTAACATCTGCTAACCATGTGTATGTGACCAATAACATTTGATTTGAGCAAAGGGATAGAGCTATGGCTAAGTGCTGAATTCAGGGTGTTTGGGTACATTTTCTGGAGGCTCACTCTCACCACACATTGACTCACACACAGCATAGAAACTCACTGGAATCACACATCAATGCCATCTAAATAGATCAGTCATTATGTGTTACTTGGAAGGCCATCTCCCTCTCAGAGACATGAACAAACAAGGACTGAACAGATGTCCTCCTGAAGTAGTTTCTCTCACAAACAAAGGCACATTGATTATGCACTCAGAGAGAGACAGAAAGTAAAAGGGAGAGAGAGAACGTGTGTGTGTGTGTGTGTGTGTGTGTGTGTGTGTGTGATATGTAACATGTGGAAATTCTAGTATTTCCACACAGTCTTTCTCGGTGGTGACTTCCAGGATTCACGCCATTCCTGTTCAGGAAGAGAGCTTGCCTGATTTTCAATTGGTCCATTTCCAGGAAAGACATCCTGTTTTTGAGCTCATGTCATTCCAAGCATTTCTGGTCAGGGCGCATCAAAGGCCTCCGACTGGGGAGGGAAACGCCATAAATGTACCACTGTAAGAAGGTTAGAGCGGCATCATACATGGGACAAAACAAGAACAGCTCGAGGTTCAGAAAACGACCCTGTGTTAATCGAGCCGGGCTCATTAGTGATAATCACAGTCAAGGGTCATAGTGGTTGGGGGTCATGAGTCACTCAGGAGTCAAAGGTTCACCGATCACCGATCACCAATAAAAACCCCTAGTCATTGGCTCAGGAGTATTATGTAAGAGACACCAAAAGTTAACCTGACCCTCTGATAGGCCAGCCGATTTCCATCATATTGTTTACACCGAACTGATCCTTTCTGATCTATGCATAAATACAATATGCAATATGCAATATGCACCCCAAACTCCTTCAGGCTAAATACGTGTTCCAAGGGTCATTTAAAATAATATTATACCCTTGACGCAGCCATTGACCTAATATTCGCCACACCCTCTGCGGTAGGAGCACATGGCCTTGGTGGCTTTGTGTTTGTGACCCGAGTGAGACGTCAGTAGGTCTGACACCAACACTGACATTGAGGAATTAACACTGAGTGCGTTTGTTTTATTGACATGCAGTCTGTAAGTCAACAAAATGGGAGTGAGGTGCTGGAACACACATTACCAGTGAAGGTCTGCTCTGCGCATTAGGACCTCATTTTAATCATAGTGCATCTCATAAATGAAAGAAGAAGAAAAAAAAGACTTGGCCTTATATCAATAGCATGAGAGCATACAACTGTACCATGGAAGTGTGTGTGTGTGTGTGTGTGTGTACAGAAAGTAGCCTAATAAAAAGCACGCACTGGCATACACCCAGAGAAATGATATTGTGTAGAGGTGCTGACTAACTGTGAATACACTGCAAGCTACACAAATAAAGAGAGTTTAGCCAATAAATCACCGGGAGTCTTTATTTATTTGTGTACAGAGAGTAAATAGGCCTGTGTGTATATATATATGCATGTGCCCATCTTTGGCACTTCCAGCCAACATTCAGGACCGATTATAGCAAAGGAGTTTAACATAATACTGTGTGTTTTTGTATGCAACTAAATAGAAGATGGTCTACTGAATTGAGTTTTCCACCGCATTTATCGCACAATAATGTATATATATATGGCACACTTACCCCCGTGCTTTCGTCTGGGCTGCCCAGCGTGTTGCATATGACTGGGGACAGGCTGGGCTCGATGTCGCTGCCGTTGAAGTCATCCTCGGACTCCTCAAAGGACGAGGCGGAGGACAAGCAGCCGGCGGAGGACGAGTTGGAGAGCTTTCTGTGAAAGCGCATTAGCGCCGGGGAGCCTCCGCAGCCACTGTCCGAGCATGGGGACTCATCATCGGCGTGTGGGCCCAGCGATGATCCACCGACTCCGAGTCCCATGGTCCTTGGATCTAGTGTTTCCTGGGTCCGACTGGGGCTTAGATCTCTGGTTATAATAAGCTTTGGGATAGTACCGGGGAAACTTTGGCTGCCTAGTGGACTTTGGACCTGTCCGTGTGGCTGTATTGGAGAGTTGATCGAGGGGTCCTCCTGGTTCCCCGACTCAACTGAACAACTGTTTTGATCATTTTTCCTGACAGCTTCGGGCTCACGGGAAGCAGTGAGAAAGTTAGATTTGGTCATTTCTACCTCTGTGTGGGGTAAATCATACCCTATCGGTTCTGACACGCCGTTTGTCAGAGGTTCGTCCAAACGCAAGCTCAGTGATGTCAGGGTCCGTCTTAAATTCTCATTGCCAGATGTGCGCCAATGGACTGAACCATCCGGTTGTACAGCCCCCGATACCCCGCTGACCTCCGAGGCAACCCCACCCTCTTTATCAAATCCGAATGGTTTGTTTTCCATGGCCCTCGCCGGGGCATTCCAGACATGGTCTTCTCCCGTTGTTTCTGGGCCGCTGCGCTGCGTAACTGCGCAGCGAGTTCTGTCGAATCCTCTGGACCGTGTTTCCAAGCCCGTCGCATCGAAGGACGAGTCGGCCGCTCCCTTGCTCACAGCGTCACAGTCGAGAGCCTGAATATTTTCATAATGAATTCCAGATGGGTATTCGGCGGTGTGGTCCACTACCTCCGACTCAGTCTGGCCTCGCAACAACTTCCCTCGCCCGTTACCACGAAGGGTTTCCGAATTTCTAGATCCGATTACCAGCCCTACCTCTGGTTGACCTGTGCCTGGCGAAGGCAACTGCTTCGTTTTCATCCGATTCCTGTAAAACCGGTCACACCTTCGCTCCTCACGGGTAAATCTGCGGATAGGGAGTAGTTTGGGTGTTTCTGTTGGTTTCCATTTCGCTTTGCCTGGAGCGGCGGTGGAGTACGAGAGACCACAACACGTTTGACCCATTCTGTACACGGTAGTAGTAGCGCACAAGTCACACCTTCCAAGATGTATCAAATTTGAAACAATTCGCACTGTGCAGCAAAGTAACACATGAGTCACGTGCTCCACTCATTGTTGCCAATGATGAATGACAATTATAGGCACATGTTTGAATGTCCCATATCTGCAAGAAAAAAAAGATGAAAACAGTTTTAGAATATTTTGCCAAAACACAACATAGGCTAGTCTACTGCTTTCCATTTGGTCTGGTCTATGTGATATTTCAATAAACAACTCCAAACAATGTCACAAGGTACACAATGTTGCTTTCATTAAAGAGATAAGTGACATTTGTGTCTGTGTGGAGGGTGAACAAAAATTTATGTGGCTGTAAAACAGGAACGCTTTTTTTGTTTTTCTGTGCCTTTTGAGGCGAATGCTTTGCTCATGTTTCTTGCCTTGGGATTGTTGCCTCAAGTCTGTTTGGTTTGGCTTGAGATGGATGGTTTATGCCAGAGCTCAGAGCCCTATTCTACAAATCAGGGTTGAAGAGTTAAAGACAATGTATGCATGATCTGAACATTTGGTCTGAGGATTCGTATGGCGGGCGTGACGCAATTCGCTGAGCCCCTGGCGGCATGCGGAGGCCAAATCTACCTCCATACAACATTGCTGTGTGCCTCAAATGTTGTAACAATGCGAAGTGCTCTGTATAGCTCCGCGTTGACATAATTGTTTGACGGTATGTGGGGGCGTGAGGTCCTGTATAAACACAAACTCACTTCCTTGGCAACTTCCTTCACAGCAGCTCTGCGAAGCATAAAAAGTATGTTTGCTCTGACATCTGTGGAGGCCGCATCGCAGTAACTGCTGTACTGCCACTGCAGATGGCTGATTGATCATGCAAAGAATTTGACCGAGATAACTTTGGTCCACTCTCGAGTTCAACTCGGGATAACCAGTACCACGAAAGTGGCTCACCTTTCAGTCAGGTACATTTCGATGGCAACGAATCCTTCAGAACTAACCTGCCTCAGGGCGGGCTAACTCCATTTATCCTGAATGAAGAGTCTGAGCCACAAGTTGAGGACCAATGAAATCAGATTCCCTCCATCTCGCAAAGATTGCATAGTCATCGACATTGTTTGCGGGAGATGACTGATTCAATAGCTTATTAATTAAATGTTGTTTTGTTTGTAAAACCTTTTTTTTATATTAAAATACCTATCACACATTTAAATATGACAGAATGCATTTGAACCTCCACACACAGTAACACCTTTGTATGGAGATTATATTATTTTATTGATAGGAGTGGGGGATAAGCACACCGAAGACGGCATTGACTATCAGTAATTAAATAAAGACTGCACTTCAAAAAGCCAATTTCACACCATTGCTGAATTAAAACCTAAACTTGTCTTTCATTTTGATCTGGGCACAAATGAAAATGTGGCACTGACTCGCACATGGATTGATGTTTCAGAATTGTCTCAGCATGCTCAGTTACAAGCCTACAAAACTTTTTTTTCAATTTTCGCCTAAAATGACATACCCAAATCTAACTGCCAGTACCTCAGGACCTGAAGCAAGGATATGCATTTTTTCTTGATACTGTTTGAAAGGAAACACTTTGAAATTTGTGGAAATGTGAAATTAATGGAGGATAATATAACACATTAGATCTGGTAAAAGATAATGCAAAGAAAATTGTATGTTTTGTTTTGTTCCATCATTGAAATGCAAGAGAAAGCCATTCTATGACTTAGGACTCTAGGCGCAATTTAAATATTTTCCACTCGATGGCAGCAGTGTACGTGCAACGTTTTTAGACTGATTCAATGATCCATTGCATTATTGTTAAAAATGTTGTATCAAGTCTGCCCAAATGTGCCTAAGTGGTTTATTGATACATTTTCAAGTTCATAACTGTGCACTCTCAAACAATAGCATGGTATTCTTTCACTGTAATAGCTACTGTAAATTGGACAGTGCAGTTAGATTAACAAGAATTTAAGTGTTCTGCCCATATCAGATATGTCTATGTCCTGGGAAATGTTCTTGTTACTTACAACGTCATGCTAATCACCTTATTCACCGATTCTGTAGAGGCTAGAGTAAGCGCCAGGCGGATGAGCAATATCCTCCATCATAGGACAGATGAAGCCTGAGCTGAAATGTAAAGCTAGTTTAAGCTGACTAACTAGAAAACGCTGAGTAGATCTAGCTTGCTTCATAGTATACAACTCTGGTCTAGGCCTACCTAAGAGGAAGAGTCGAAGCGAGAGAGTTTACTCCGCCAAAAATCTGTCCACATTAAGCAGATCATTATTTATTAAGCAAGTGAGGAGTTTTTGTATGGGGGGGGGCAATGAGAGTGTTGAATTTAGTCAAGATACAAAATATATTGCTATTTTGATACCTAAGGCTTATTTGATCTATTAGAAGTTTTGTAATGCTTAGGTTGTTACGAGTGTACTGATATAAGTGTGATGTGTGTGACACATATCCTGGAAACTTTATACCGGAGTTGTTCCTGTTGAAATGTTAGACGATCTATGCATCTCACTCTCCACTGAATACAGGTGGTTGACGTCAACACTCCTCATCAAATATTTTTTTTAAGTATTAAAATAAGATGTATCTACCAATCTAAAGAGAGGAATAGGCGGGATCTTGACAGTCTGCCGTTCCGCTCTGTGGGCAACGGATCCCATTGTTAGGGCGGTGGCACAAGTATCTCGTCATTATATCTACACTGAACAAAAATATGAACGCAACATGCAACAATGTCAAAGATTTTACTGAGTTATAGTTCATATAAGGAAATCAGTCAATTGAAATAAATGTATTAGGGCCTTATCAATGGATTTCACGAGTGGGAATACAGATATGAATCTGTTGGTCACAAAGTAGGGGCGTGGATCAGAAAACCAGTTCGTATCTGATGTGACCATCATTTGCCTCATGTAGTGTGACACACTTCCTTCACATAGAGTTGATCAGGCTGTTGATTGTGGCCTGTGGAATGTTGTCCCACTACTCTTCAATGGCTGTGTGAAGTTGCTGGATATTGGCAGAAACTGGAACGCGCTGTCGTACACGTCCATCCAGAGCATCCCAAACATGCTCAATGGGTGACATGTCTGGAGAGTATGCAGGCCATGGAAGAACTGGGACATTTTCAGCTTCCAGGAATTGCAACATGGAGCTGTGCATTATTATGAGAAAACATGAGGTGATGTCGGCGGATGAAGGGCACGACAACGAGCCTCAGGATCTCGTCACATTATCTATGTGCATTCAAATTGGCATAAATAAAATGCAATTGTGTTCATTGTCCGTAGTTTATGCCTGCCCATACCATAACCCCACCGCCACCATGGGGCACTTGTTCACAACGTTGACTTCACATCTCACATCTCCCTCACTAGCTTAAAGCACCAACTGCCAGAGCAGCTTACAGATCACTGCACCTGTACATAGCCCATCTGTAAACAGCCCATCTACCTACCTCATCCCCATACTGGTATTTATTTATTTATCTTGCTCCTTTGCACCCCAGTATCTCTACCTGCACATTCATCTTCTGCCGAACTACCATTCCAATGTTTTAATTGCTATATTGTAATTACTTCGCCACCATGGCCTATTTATTTCCTTAACTTACCTTATTTGCACTCACTGTATATAGACTTTTTGTTTTCTTTTGTTCTACTGTAAGATTGACTGTATGTTTTGTTTATTCCATGTGTAACTCTGTGTTGTTGTATGTGTCGAATTGCTACGCTTTATCTTGGCCAGGTCGCAGTTGCAAATGAGAACTTGTTCTCAACTAGCCTAGCTGGTTAATTAAAGGTGAAATAAAATAAATAAATAAATGAAAACACTCGACCACACGACGCCATACTCTGCCATCTGCCCGGTGCTGTTGAAACTGGGATTCATCCATGAAGAGCACACTTCTCCAGCATACCAGTGGCCATCGAAGGTGAGTATTTTCCCACTGAAGTGGGTTATGATGCCGAACTGCAGTCAGGTCAATACCCTGGTGAGAACTACGAGCTCACAGATGAGATTCCCTGAGACGGTTTCTGACAGTTGGTGTAGAAATTCTTTGGTTGTGCAAATTCACAGTTTCATCAGCTGTCCGGGCGAATCTGCAGTTAGTTTTATAACTAATATCCTGCGATTCTACTCATTTTGCCATTGGGCAGAGTGAAACGTGCCGTTTTACAGCTACTTTCCTGCAATTCTACACATTTTGCAAAAGGGTGGCACCGTTTTCAATATGATAACTGCTGATCAATGGGCCCCACCCCAGTCGGTAAATCGACCATGCTTACTACGAGTTTCGATAGCTGGCTGCTAGGCAAACTTACCAATCTAAAAATATTTAGACGACATGGGCAAATTAAGTGACTGCTGATGCATAACCAAATGTTCTAAATTGCACCTTGTGTATTCTGTTACTCTAACTCTCAACAGTAAGTTGAGACCCCGACTGAGTCACCCCCCCCCCCATTTTTTATTGGTCCGCGGGCCGCCAGTTGTCCCTCCCTGCCCTACAGAATAGAGAGAATCTAGACATTGGATTGGGGTTAGCTCAGTTTCTAGTTTGTGACTCTGACATTACGACTCACCAGTGTTGCAATCACCAAGAAAAATGAACAGAACAGAAAAAGGCAGGACTAGCGATATTTAGTCTTTCACCACACATTGTAATGGGGAAATGTAACATGACTAAAGTTCGTACATATTTGAAATTGATCAACACAATGTTTAGGACGTTTTGAGTTTCTGTAATGTACCATTTCCAGTGTTCTGTTTGTGACAATCAAGGTGTGGATTGATGGTCGCTAGACTTGATGCTAAAATGTTATGGATTATTCTCATATCTGTTGATAGTGATTGACACCAGACTGGAGGTACACTGACACACACATTTTCCACTGTTGATGACATTTTGTGAACACTGTGATTCTATGGCAGATGACAAAGTCACTGCCTTTTTTGATGACTTCCTACAAGCCTCTCAGGCTGGTGTTTGAGAAATGGATCAACTGTGTGTTGCAATGTGACCTGCTGACCTGGGTTCCACAATAGACAAGAGGCTTGAGTTTTTCCACATGTGGATTTGAATAGTCCCCATGCATGATCTATGCATCATGCCAATGCAATAAACTGACTCATAATCATGCAGTCTGACTATAATATCCAGACAGAACGAGAGCAGCATGACAGTAGAAACTCCTTATTGTCAAGTCAGGAAGGAGTGCTTAGGCACAGGAAATTAGATGGGAAGATAATGGAAAGATTGCATATGTTTTTATATTCGTTTATTTAGTAAATATTTTCTTAACTTTATTTTCTTAAAACTGCATTGTTGGTTAAGGGCTTGTAAAGTAAGTGTTTCACAGTAAGGTCTACCTACACCTGTTGTATTTGGCGCATGTGACAAATACAGTTAGATTTGATTTGATAAGGATGATGACAACACTGTGCTGCGTTGACACACCCCTTACGGATAGGGATGTTAGGTCACATACAATGTCCTTTTAGGGAAACTGGTCGATCCATATAGCTGCGCATGGAGGAAATTGCAGAGATTACTGATGGTAAGATACATTTAGCAACCAAGCAGACACCACAGAACAACCTAGTATGGTCATACAAAAATATTAATGATGAACACATTAACAAGTTAGCCCAATGAAACAGGTTGAAGGTTGCAGCCGCTACGCCACCTTTTTAACAAGGTGAGGTCCTCGGATAAATACTAAATACTACTAAACATGAACAAAACACAGGTTCTTCGCATCAGGGGTGGGGCATGGAAATGATAAGACATATTGCAATTGAAAGCTTTTTTTGTTCTGTTCTGTAGCAGCAAGCTTATTTTTTATTTTCTGTAGTAGCAATATCTCAATATCCCCATTAATAATCAACAAGCAGTAATCGCAGCGCTCTGCGCTACCGCTTGAGCAACAACTTTTGCAATAGTTAGATTCAATATCAGACTTCAACAACAATTAGAAAAGTGCATAGTTGAGGAAGGCGTTCTCAGGACGACGGAGAGCGGATCTGGAGGGATATGGGGACTCATGGCGCAAGAGCATTTACAACGGATTTGGATTAGGCCACACTTGTCCCCACTCTTGTCCTCCAAGAGCACACAAACCTGTAGCTGGTAGACAGGTCAGCTGAACTCTTCTTTATTTAAATTTGAATTGGCGGATCGCAACCAACTGAAAGGTGCATATACCGCCACCTACTGAACTGGGGTGTGAGGCCGGTCACAAGCCCCCCTATTCATCTATTTCTCTTATCTAGCCATGTGTTTCTGCCACAGGAGGTTGGTGGCACCTTAATTGGGGAGGATGGGCTCGTGGTAATGGCTGGAGCGGAGTAGGTGGAATGGTATCAAATACAGAAAACATGGTTTCCATGTGTTGGATGCCATTCCATTCGCTCCGTTCCAGCCATTATTATGAGCCGTCCTGCCCTTAGCAACCGCCACTGGTTTCCGCCTAATGTTCTGGAGTGTGAATTCACGACACTTTGTGACACAAAAAGGGAAAGGAAAAGGTATGGTAAAAAGTGAAGAACAATTGCCCTACCAACTAACCCTACACCCATTAAAACCTCATCACTATTCGGCCCTATCTGATCCTTCACCAGGCCTAGCAGCCTTGGAGGACGGGACACTATCGTTCAACACACATTGTAACTCTTCTTCAGTAAAATCTCCTACACCCAAGTCTTCTCTGCAGCTGCCACCACAATATCTATTTTCTGCCATTTATGTTCCATTTCTATGGTACAGTTGATAACCATGGCTATGAACGCTAAGAAACCAACCTTACTGAAGAACATGTTATTCCTATCACTCTCTACTGGTCTTAGCCAACACACAGGGAGCCTCATAGAATCCCTCACCCTGCACCCATCTCCTTTAACTACTTTCTTCACTGCCTCAGCATATGACACCTTCTGTAATACTCTGATAATGGCCACATCAACCTGCTTTTCTCTCACCAAACACTCCTGATGTCCAGCACCATTGGTTAACACACACAACTTATTCAATTGATACTACACATTTCTTTTGTCTCATGCCCTCTCGCACACTTCTCACATCTAGAAATCTCCCTCTTACACACTGCTACAACAGGACCATAAGCGTGGCACCTAAAACACCATAATGGGTTCAGTACAAAAGCTCTCATGGGATAACTGACACATCCTAACTTGACCTAGGGTAGACTCTGCATCAAAACTCAGCAGGACAGACAGTCTTCTCTGTTTTACCACGCTCTCCACCAGGTCTGCATCACACCAAATGGCGGGCATCACAGACACCGGGAATCTTAAATTTCAGTTGATCCTCCTTAACACTTAACGCCACCCCAGTTATCCCTCCTTTCAACTGCGCCCTGCTCCGAAGAGCAAAGCAAGTCACAGTTTTTGTCCCGAGGCATGTGATGTGGAGCACCCGCTCCCTCTGGAGTGAATAAATGCAAAGAATCACTGCGAGTCCACTTTGAGTTACTTTCACCGAGTGAACAGTCCCCAACCTCTTCATCACCCAACCTGATACCACATACGGATCAGATTTTCCAAAAATCTCACTCCGACTGTGTCAGAATCATCTTTATCATCATTGGGATGAGGCTCGAACTCTGGTCTTCACCGCACCTGCCACCTGCTGGTAATTCATCCTCGCTCTCGCCGGGTTAAACTTTTGCGCTACCGAGTATGTTTTTTCTGTACTAGACACCAATCTTCCCCACCACACCGCTTCTCTCTACCCTGAGATATTTTCCTTCTTCCTCTCTTTCCAATAATGTCCATATCTCCATGCTCTTTAAACTCCTTCACCTGCTGTAGTAGCAAACTGTTCAAATGTTTCTTGTATGTTGCATTTGCCGCCATGTCGCATAAACTCAAAAAGCTTTAACTCCGGGCATTTATACACAAAATACCACCCCACACTCACAGGCAGCACCTGGAACTAATTGCCATTAAGTGACGCATGTCGCACTAAGATATACACACTATGATGATCACAGTAAATGTTATAAGATACATATAGGCTACAGAAATTGAAACACATGAAATCCATGGTCAAATAGTATACTGATGAGTAGAGAGCCAAAGTTTAGATTTGATGTTATCACCCCTGATATCAATAAGAGATCAAATGGGCTATAAAGCACCACAAAAAACAACTACTTCTCCAAAAAACATCAGATTTGTCTCCATAAACTGAAATGAAAACTCACCATCAGTCAAGTGTCTGCCAATAACCTGTTGTTTATCCTTTTTTGTTAGGCTGGGAACAAGAGTCTTAGTGAGATATCTATCTGTATCTGGGTGTGGAGGGGATGTGAATGCAGCTTATCGGTTTGCTGTGTGTGTGTGTGTGTGTTCAACTGATAGAGGAAGAACATGTCAAAATACTTGCTCAATGAGCATGGAGTGTTTTAAGTTGCTTTTCTTGTTCTTCCTCTTCTATGGTATTATGGTGGTCCGCAAACATACGTTAGAGATGCATGCCGTCACTGTACAGGGTAGTGTACGAGATTTTAGACGACACTAATATTGATTCCAAATAATTAACAAAAGACAAAGAAACAAAATCAATGTACTTCTTTAGTCAGGTTAAAATGTCAACTCTGATCCACACAGGCTATGGGACCTGAGAAGGAAGAGCATTTTCGGACAGTATTCCTTGCAATGTACTGGAGACCCAATAACTTTTCAGCAGCAGATACAATTATGGCCAGTTTCGTGGACTTCTTGTTCAGTTGGGCGGTACAATTAATCACATGCGCAATAAATGCCACAAAATCCACCTTCTTTACGATCAGCATATCAGCTTCCCTCAACTGTTTGAACGCCACTCTGAATCTCCAAAGGCTGCAGGGTCTCCACTGCCATATCTTCAGCTCCACTCACTCCTTCAACTATTTAACGTGCCTCCATGTAGGAGACCTGACCCTTGCCACTTTAAACTCCTTTACCCTAACCGGGCACTGCGGGGAATTGGGAATGTGATTTCCAGCACAAATTGCAACACCGTACTGCCAAGTAGTGAACTTTAAATTCTCTGGCAACAGCTCTGGTGGACATTCCTGCAGTCAGCATACTTTAGACATCTGTGGCATTGTGTTGTGTGTGACAAAAACGGGTGCACCTGGGTAATGAGCATGCTGTTTAATCAGCTTCTTGACATGCCACACCTGTCAGGTGCACGGATGATCATGGCAAGGGGGAAATGCTCACTAACAGGGATGTAAACACATTTGTGCCCACAATCTGTGAGAAATAAGCATTTCGCGCGTACAGAGAATTTCTGGGATCTTTTATTTCAGCTCAGGAAACATGGGACCAACACTTTACATGTTGCTTTTATATTTTTGTTCAGTGTACAGTACCAGTCAAGAGTTTGGAAACACCTACTCATTCAAGGGTTTTTCTTTATTTGTACTATTTTCTTCATTGTAGAATAATAGTGAAGAAATCAAAACTATGAAATAACACAGATGGAATCATGTAGTGACCAAATAATTGGTAAACAAATCTAAACATATTTTATATTTCAGATTCTTCAAAGTAGCCACCCTTTGCCTTGATGACAGCTTTGCACAATCTTGGAATTCTCTCAACCAGCTTCATGAGGTAGTCACCTGGAATGCATTTCAATTAACAGGTGTGCCTTGATTAAAGCTCATTTGTGGAATTTCTTTCCTTCTTAATGCATTTGAGCCAATCAGTTGTGCTGTGACAAGGTAGGGATGGTATACAGAAGATAGCCCTATTTGGTAAAAGGCCACGCCCATATTATGGTAAGAACAGCTCAAATAAGCAAAGAGAAACAGTCCATAATTACTTTAAGACATGAAGGTGAGTCAATCCGGAAAAGTTCAAGAACTTTGAAAGTTTATTCAAGTGCAGTCGCAAAAACCATCAAGCGCTATGATGAAACTGGCTCCCACAGGAAAAGAAGACCCAGAGTTACCTCTGCTGCAGAGGATAAGTTCATTAGAGTTACCAGCCTCAGAAATTGCTGCCCAAATAAATGCTTCACAGAGTTCAAGTAACAGACATGTCAACATCAACTGTTCAGAGGAGACTGTGAATCAGGCCTTCATGGTCAAAATGCTGAAAAGAAACCACTACACCAATACACCAATAAGAAGAGACTTGCTTAGACCGGTGGAAATCTGTCCCTTGGTCTGTGTCCAAATTCGAGATTTTTAGTTCCAACTGCTGTGTCTTTGTGAGATACAGAGTAGGTGAACGGATTGTCTCCGCATGTGTGGTTCCCACCTTGAAGCATGGAGGAGGTGTGATGGTGTGGGGGTGCTTTGCTGGTGACACTGTGATTTATATAGAATTTAAGGCACACTTAACCAGTGTGTAAATGGAGTTTAACCGGTTCTGTCCACCAACAAAATGCGACTTCTAAAAGCAGGACTAACCAAAGGTCAAATACATTTAAGGAACAGGGAACACTAACATTAAAAAAGGTACGAAGAAATACCCCAATATGTTAATAGAACAGACGAGAAGTGATGGAAATGGAGAGAAACTTATCTGAATGCAGTATCTTTTTAAATTTTATAGGTGTTGATTAACAGTTGTCGGTCATGCCCTGGCATCGTTCCCAATGAAAGAATCCGCAACATCGGAATCTCGGGGGAAGACCACACTCACCGAGCGCGTCCTTTTCTACACGGGCAGGATAGCAGAGATCCACGAGGTGAGTTAATCATGATCTGGCTCTGATTTATTGAAGTAGCTAGTTGAAGTGTGTGTGTGTTTTTTAGAGGGAGGCAGACAGACAAAAACTATTATGTTTGGTCCTCTAACTCTACAGGTCAAGGGAAAAGATGGAGTCGGAGCCACCATGGACTCGATGGAGCTGGAGAGGCAGAGAGGCATCACCATCCAGTCAGCTGGGATTACAACATCAACATCCCAGGTATGGAGGTACCTGGCAGAACGATGTGTTAGTGGCAACACAGATCTTATGACCAGGTTCCCTTTTTGACAGATATACCAGAAGTCACAGTAACAGATCAATGCCAGTGTACCCAACAGCTGTTAGGATGTATTTTTGCTTTTAACTTTAAGCCCAGTTTGCTGCTCTGTCCTGTCCAGGCCATGTGGACTTCACCATCGAGGTGGAGCGAGCCCTGCGTGTTTTGAACAGGGCGATCCTGGTCCTATGTGCGGTTGGAGGGGTCCAGTGGCAGACCCTGACCGTGAACAGACAGATGAAACGCTACAACGTTCCCTTCCTCACCTTCATCAACAAGCTGGACCGCATGGGAGCCAACCCCAGCCGCGCCCTGCAGGCCATGAGGTCAGCAGATATACAGATACTGTGGAGTAGACAAGACGAGTCTGGTTTTCCATTAGCTCCGTGTTACGACTCCTCTGTTCCCACTTTCAGGACCAAGCTGAACCATAATGCAGCCTTTGTGAACATCCCCATCAGTCTGGGGGGGAGGGGGGGATGCAAAGGACATCATAGACCTCCTATAGGAGCGTAGCATGTACTTCAAGGGCCCATTCGGGTAAGAGAATGGAGAATATGATCGTGGCAGGGATTTAGAGAAGACTTACATTACTATCTCATATCTGAAATATTTACATCGCTGGAAACCCTTTACTGGAAAAAATAAATACATTCCGTCCTCTGTGCTTCCTGCAAACAGAATATCCGGTTGGATGAGATCCCGGCGGAGTTCCGTGTGGAGGCTGCAGACAGGAGACGGTGGAGTGTGTGGCTAACGCTGACGTGACCCTGGGAGAGATGTTTCTGGAAGAGAGGATCCCCACTGTGCCAGAACTTAAGGTGTGTGTGACTGTTCATTGTGTTTTGGGATATCGCAACAAATGATGTCATTTGATTTTACGCCTCAGTCATCTTTCCTGCTATGACCTCCGAACGCTGCCCCCCAGGGCCCTGACCTCTCCCGTCTCTCCTCCCACAGGCAGCCATACGCAGGGCCACAGTGCAGCGCCTCTTCAGCCCCGTGCTGGTGGGAACTGCCCTGAAGAACAAGGGGGTTCAGCCTCTATTGAATGCAGTGCTGGATTATCTGCCCAACCCCACATAGGTCAACAACTACACCCTCTTCAACAATGAGCTCTGACCTCTGTGCCTAGACAGTGAACACTAGTCAGTATGACACAGCAGTCTTTGAATTAATTGATATGCCAAAATCAAGACAGTATGGGCTCAGGGACAAACTTTGAAAAATGCCAGTGGCCGATCTCACCACTGTCCTTGTGTTGTTTCCTCTGTGTCAGTGACAGCACTAAGATCCTGATGGATCCCACCAGAGATGCCTCGCAGCCCTTTGTTGGCCTGGCCTTCAAACTGGAGGTGAGCACATCACACGAACACTGTGTAGCTAGCAAACCATCTTCTCTTCAACAAGTAATCTGGCACATTTACGGTGTAAACTTTTTTGAGTGATAAACTGTATAGGGATTGTAGACGGATCTCTCCCCCCCGACTCTGTTCTAGGCAGGAGAAGAAGACGGAGTACATCGTCCATACACGCACAGGCAAGGTTCACGTGCAGAGGCTAGTGCGTCTCCATGCCGACCAGATGGAGGTGAGAACCAGGAAGAGAATGTAAACCAGAAGTAAATGGAGTAAACTGACAGTTTCTGTACTATGAAGCCCAATGACCCTGATTCCCCAACCTGACGTACCCTAGTGATAACATCTCATGATTAAACAACTTTATCTATACATTTGTTTAACTGAAACAATATTAAATTGTGTGTCATAAATTGTGTACCCCCCCTCCTCTCTGGTTGGTCAGGATGTGGAGGTGTAGTATGCAGGGGACATCTGTGCCCTATTTGGGATCAACTGTGCCAGCGGAGACACCTTCACCTCCCGGACCAGCGCCAACCTCTCCATGGTACATCCCTATGGCCATTGTCCAAACTAGATAAACAACCAGTCAGCACTCACTAACATGTATTTAAACATGCAATCTGTTGCGCACTGCCTGTGTGTGCATAATGTTATGACTTTGAGCTTCATTCAACACCTTTCTCCCACAGGAGTCCATCCACATACCAGAGGCTGTCATCTCCATGTCTATGAAGCCGTCCAACAAGGCCCTCTCACATTCGGTGTAGTATGAGGAGTCAAAAAGACCACACTAAGGCTCGATACTATTTCAGTAGAGTATATGAGCTTGCATGACCTCATCCTCCCTCTTCCTGTGGATCAGAATGACACGGAAAAGTTCTCTAAAGGCATCAACCGCTTCACCAGAGAAGACCCCACGTTCAGGGTCCGCTTTGACACAGAAAGCAAGCTCTCCCATCTCTGGTATGGGAGAGCTGCACCTGGAGATCTATTCACAGGTACTAGTCCAGTGCTCCGCTCTCCGGCGATCTGAAGATCCTTCTGGCCACAAAATTTGCATTTTGGCTTCATCTTATTTGTATTTTTTTCTTCCACAGTGTCCTAAGTTGTCCTGAAGGATAATAGAATGCATTACGAGTTCCACACATCTCAAACCTTCAATGGCATTTCGGTGCGGTAAATCAGGCTGACCTTACTTTCTCTCATTGTATAACTGCCCCTGTGCGATGGGAAAGCCCAAGGTAGCCTTCAGGGAGAGCGTGACCAGTGCGGAACCGTAAGTACCACTCGTAACACACGGCAAACAAATGTCCAAATGAGCCACTCTCAGAAGCATTACATTGTGTACAGCGACGGCTTTATTGATGAAGCAAAGGGGGCCAATGGAGTATATTAACAACAAGTTGAAACACATCGTTATAGCTTACCAAGAGTCTTACAAGCTGACCAGTAAAAGCAGTGCATTCGGCATATAGCTGCAGTAAGGCCATTGACGTGTGCCCTCTCACCTCCTCTGAAGCAGTAGTGGTGGTGAAGGTAAACATAATTACTGAAGACAAGAGTGAAGTGTAAAGCTCAGCTTTTCAAAGCAGGTAGAAAGTGGCTTTTACCCTTCATCCGAGTCCTAAGAAAGAGATGTGCTGTACTCTTCCCTGCAGTGCTTGAGTAAGGCTCTGGAGTGTTTTTCCCGTGTATCTCAGTTGGTGGTGTTTGGAGGAGCCTCGCAGTGGTGGCACTTTGGCTGCAGCTCAGTCTGCAGGACTTGAACTCCCTGTTCTGGGGACCAGGTGACTAGCAGCTTCCAGTGGATGATCTCCTGCGCGTAACCACACACATACAACGAATGCACCTTTTGTATTAACAAACATGACGTCTGAGTTCTGTTAAGACCGATGGCAGAACGTTTTAGTTACCTGGGAAATCATTTCGTGCAGCAGGACATGGTAGTTGAACCTCAGCTGGTCCTTCTCAGTCTCCTGTTGAGGGACAGACAAAACCAGGGAACCAAGTGTGTGAGAAGGACAGTTGGAAAGGAATGGGTGGGGAGTTAAGTGTCCATTTGGAATTTGGGCAGATATCTCCATGGTTACACTGAGGTTCTTCTCAAGACTACATCAGACGCATGCCTGATCATACCATGCCCGGATAGGTGTTTAACATATCAGCTAACCATATATGATCTAGCAATCTGATGCCCGACTGCACAGTAACGTACGGTCGAACCGACCTCTTGGCTGCTCACCAGCTGTGTGAAGTTGGCCACCTGGGCCATGTTGTAAAGCGTGCTCTCATTGGACTCCCTCAGCATGATGAAACTGGAGGCCACGCCCCCCAGTTGCCAGAAGGGCTTCATGCTGGGCTCCACGTGACCGTAGCTGTCTGTCAAAGAAACCACAAACGTCAGTCAGAAGAGAGATGGGGGGGTCAGTTGTGTGTGTTTGTGGCTCTATATCTACCTGGTATATTGTTTCCTGACACTAGGTTATTGCTGGCTCTGTGTTGCTGGTAGAAGGCCTCTTCCTGAGCCGTGGTGTTGCTTTGATGCAGTCCCTCACAGGAGGCCTGGACCTGGGGAGCACTCTGCCCCTCTCCCTCTGGAAAGAAGAGCTCCGCAGAGCACTGCCCCGAAACCTTTTATAGGGAGAGGAAAGGGTGAGGTAATTGAGGAGAATGTGAGAATATGAAAGGAGAGTTGGGGAAAGGAATGATGCTGCGGCATGTTAGGGGGAACATACGGGAGGGGGGGGGGGGGGGGGGGGGGGAAGAAGTTGATCTAACACAGGTGTTTATCACCATGGCAGTGTAGACAAGGTTACTTAACACACCGTGTATTTATTCACACGCCTGTTCTGTGCAATAGTGTGTCACTGAGAATGTGAATCGGATCTTACGTTACTGATCATCTCCTGCACGGTAAGCTCCAGTTGATACTTCCTCCCCATCTCTGCCACATCCTGACAGCCGGGGAGAGAGAGAGCAGAAATTAACCACTTAAGACAAAATGAAAGCAAACAGAATGATGTTCCATAAAGCCGTCGCCCCCTCAAGTGGGGCGGCAGGTAGCCTAGTGGTTAGAGCGTTGGACTAATAAACGAAAGGTTAGAAGATCGAACCAACAAGGTAAAAATCTGTCATCCTGCACCTGAACAAGGCAGTTAACCTCACTGTTCCTAGGTCGTCATTGAAAATAAGAACATGTTCTTAACTGACTTGCCTAGTTACAAAATTTTAAATAAAAATAAATAAAAATCCCCCACTGTATGCGGTATTGAGAATTGACTTTTTATGCGCACAAACCTCCCGTATCCATCCCCTTCAAGGATCCTGCCTTGCCTTGCAATATTAACTGCCCCTTGCCCAACACACTCCCCAAGGTATGCTGATCCTCCACCTCCACTCCTACCTCTGAGCTGCCGCTGTGTACTGTGCTGAAAAAGATCCACCTGTAGGGTGAGCCGTAGCGGGTGTTCAGGTAGTGTTGGACCACCGTGGCTGCCCGGCGGGCAGGGTAGTGACTCGGGTTCAGCACGCCAGTAGTCATCACTTCCTCCACCACCTCGCTTTCCCCCTAATCCGCACCGGAGAGAAGGGGAATGAGAGCAAAGAGGGTGGGTGAGGACAGGTAGGGAGAGTCAGTCTGCCACGATGGGACTTTGACCTCTGTGTGCTGGTGCAGAGAGTCGTGTCCTGCCCTAGTTCTAGATAAGGAGAAAGAGGGAGAATACAGATAACTATAGTGAGTAAGGGGAGGGTAGAAGTGTCAGAGAGTGCCTGGAAAGGCTGTAACTCCCTGCCCGTTGAGGCTGTTGCGGTTAGACAGCTGGAGAAACAGCCACATGCAGGGGGAGAATTTCCTGCTTCCTCCCAAGCCAATAATTCAGTTAGTAACGCCCTTTAAAAGAGACCGGCCACACATTTCCCTTCTCCTCACTAACATAAAAGCATGGCAAATGACCATACAGCTACTTTGTTTGTCTATGTTAATGTGAGTTGATCGTTTTGGCAACTATGGCAGTTCTTTACCTACCAATGCTTTAATGAAAATCCTCTAAATTAGTTACTGATTTTGGCTATGTGCTTGTCTCTGCAGGTTTGACTTCACCCATAAGAAGCAGTCTGGTGGTTCTGGGCAGTACGGTAAAGTGATAGGAGTTCTTGAACCTCTGGACCAAGAAAACGACACAAAAGTAGAGTTTGAAGACCAGACTGTTGGAACCAACACCCCCAAACAGTTTGTGCCGGCTGTTGAGAAGTTGTGCAAGCTGTAGTCTGAATCACATAGGCCCTCCAGTAAGTGTAATTAGGATTGTAAAAATCCTGTATCTTATTCAGATAGAAATTCTAGTAGACCTCTAATCTCATACCCCAAGAGTGGGCAAACTTTTTGACTTGAGGGCCACATCGGGATTGAAAAATTCAAGAGGGCCACATTTTATTTTGACCGATTTATTGTCAAAAATCTATTTGTGGGCTACAGAAAGGGCATTCATTTGAATATATAGGTCCATTATAATTTCTAGTTTCTTTACTCAAACCTCCCGTGGGCCCGATAGAAAGGGCCTGCGGGTCGTAGTTTGCCCACCACTGTCACCCTTTCTCCATCACATCCCTTCTCTGCTGCAGGGATTCAGAGATGCCTATGAGAAAGGCCCTCTGACTGGTCACAAGATCTCAGGCGTCAAGTTCCTATTGGAAGACGGAGCGCATCACATGGTGGACTCGAATGAGATCGCCATCCGTGCAGGGGAGGGCGCTCTTAAACAAGGTGGGTGTCAACTAACCAGAATACTATGTTCTCGCATATTTTTCCCTCTATACCTTTTCCATGCTTCTCAGCTTTTTGACAAACCTACTGAATGTCTCCTCTCTCCTTCCATCCATGTCCCCCTCTTGGTAGCCATGGAGAAGGCCAACGTTGCCGTGCTGGAGCCAATCATGTCAGTAGAAATTGTGGCGCCCGATGAGTTCCAAGGGACAGTCATCGCCAGGGTCAACCATCGCCATGGCGTCATCAGTGGGCAGGATGGGGTGGAGGGCTACTTTACGCTGTGTGCTGATGTGAGTGCAGCTCTGTCCTACTCATACTTCCTATGCCCTTTTCTTTCTGCTAAGACAGGATAGGTTAAAAGTCTGTCCAGTCACTGTGTATTTGATGGTCAATCGCCATTTCCTCTCCCCAGATTCCACTGAATGACATGTTTGGTTACGCCACAGAGCTCCAGTCCTGTAAGGCGCTGGACCCTCTAGTCGGATGTCAAGACGTCAATTAGTCATGAAAATGTCCAAGATATCAAGCCATGCACTTTCAGTGATATTGAATTGAGTTTGTATTTGCTAATTTTTTCTGTTAATTTATTTGGACTAAAGCTATTGCTCAGTCTATGATCCTTTCTGGAGAACTGATGTGGGGTGTGTCCAGGGGAAAGGAGAGTACACCATGGAGTATAGCAGATACCAGCCATGTCTGCCTGGCACTCAGGAGGAGCTCATCAACAGGACAGCTGCCTGCCAAGAAGGTGAAGTGGAAGAACTGAGGCTGGACAACACACACAATCAATGAATTGTAAACACATTACAGAGGGTTTGAATGGAGCTGAAGGTTGGGACCAATAACAATATAACTAATGTAAAACATACGGTGTGCATAAAACATACATAGGTTAAGAACTTTTGTGAAAGAGCACAGTTTGAAAGAAATGGCAAATAAAAATCTAACCGGATGGACATCAGAAATAGATGGGAGAGGTTGAGGGTAGAGGAAGGACTAGAGTAAAATCAAACTAAATAGAACTATTGTAAAAATAGACTGTGTCCATAAAATGTATATAGTATGTATAAGCTGGAAGTAGAAGCCTAAGTGTTGTTGTTTACTCCAATTAGGATAGGGGTGGTAGGGTTAGAAAGTAATGAAGGAAAAAATTTAAGATGTGTATGTATTTGTATGTACTGTACCAGTCAAAAGTTGACACCTACTCATTCAAGGGTTTTATTTTTACTATATTGTGGAATAATAGTGAAGACATCAAAACTATGAAATAGCACATGTGGAATCATGTAGTAACCAAAAAAAGTGTTTATTTTATATTTGGTGCTTTGCTGGTGACACTGTCCGTAATTTATTTAGAATTCAAGGCACACTTAACCAGCATGGCTACCACAGCGATACACCATCCCATCTGGTTTGCGCTTAGTGGGACTATCATTTGTTTTTCAACAGGACAATGACCCAACACACCTCCAGGCAGTGTAAGGGCTATTTGACCAAGAAGGAGAGTGATGGAGTGCTGCATCAGATGACCTGGCCTCCACAATCACCCGACCTCAACCCAATTGAGATGGTTTGGGATGAGTTGGACCACAGAGTAAACGAAAAGCAGCCTTCAAGTGCTCAGCATATGGGGGAACTCCTTCAAGACTGGTGGAGAAGCATTCCAGGTGACGCTGGTTGAGAGAATGCTTAGTGTGTGTGCAAAGCAGTCATCAAGGCAAAGGGTGGCTTACTTTAAATTATCTGATAAACAAATACATGTATTTGTTTAACACTTTTTTTGGTTACTACATGATTCCATGTGTTATTTCATAGTTTTGTCTTCACTATTATTCTACAATGTAGAAAATAGTAAAAATAAAGAGAAACCATTGAATGAGTAGGTGTGTCCATACTTTTGACTGGTATGTATGTGTGTGTATAAAGAAAATGGGGAATTGGAAATGATGCAGACAATTACATTGATGAAAGCTACAATCTATCTGCAGTATTAAAGCTCATCTACCCCCTTAAAAAAAATAACATTACAGTACTGCAATGGAATGCTTGACAGATGCACACAAACCTACACAGTGCTCAATCAACTGTAAACATACTCTGCCTCGCCAAGGGCTCCTGAGTGGCGCAGCGGTCTAAGGCATCACTACAGACCCTGGTTCGATTCCAGGCTGTATCACAACCCGGCCACGATTGGGAGTCCAATAGGGCGGCGCACAATTGGCCCAGCGTCATCCGGTTTAGGGTTTGGCCATCATCGTAAATAAGAATTTGTTCTTAACTTGTCTACTTAAATAAACGTGAAATTAAAATAAGGTGGATTTATTATATCGTATGTGCATTCAAAATGCTACAAATGATCAGAGATGACCAAGTGAATTCCCTTGATTCACCCCCTTGTTTCCCCCCCACTGTCCTAAAGTATTTATTATGACTATTTCCATTCAGCATTTGCTCTCCAGCAAACAGCCTTGTCCCACAGCCTAGCCCCACAGCCTAGCAGTTTTTATGAAGACTTGAGGCAAGTTCAAAGTTTGGACTTCAACTTGGGCATGTATATTAACTGGTTTTGTACCATGTACAGCATATGTTGTAATGATGATTAAATAAGATTGACCTAATACTACCATTTCACCAGGGTGTCATTGTTCCTTCATTTACTTAGCAGATGGTTATGTGGTTGATTGAGGTGTTCATTTTAGGTTGCCTGAATTTGATCTAATCCGGATTCGACTGGAAAGCACAACTCGTGTTGTGAAATACTATCCAATGTGCATCACAGCAAGAAGCTGGACAAAGTTAAGTCAAACCAGTATTTTCAAGCAAAACAAACTGGAGACTCATTCTCCATGTTATGTAGGCCTATACAGCAAGTGTCCCGAGTCTATGCTGATGTGCTTCCTCTCGGAATAGTGGATTCTAGGGGTTTGTAGCTCACTCACCTCTGTAGTGGTCTGTATGTCCTCTCCCAGAGGAACACTGTTTGGGTGTTGATCGAACCCCACTGTTGGTCCTGACCCAGTTCTGACCGTCATGGTCGGGTTCCCGTGGACCACGGTCAGAACAACCAGAAGGATAAACAGCGTCCAGCCCATACTCCACACTAAGATCTGAGAACAGAAAACTAATGCCAAAGAGGATTGCGTAGTCCTAAGGAAGGCAAGCTGAGTGTAAATAGGCATCCAATTCAGGGTTACGTAAGAGAGGGTGGGAATGAGAGAAAACTGACACTGTCCAGCGCCGCTGCCTGTTCTGTTTTCTTGGCATTTATCTAAACAAACTGCACTTCTGGTCTCATCTAGGCCTACACATGTAACACTGAGTAGAGCAATCCCCCAGAAAAGTGATTTATTTAAAAAGGAGTGCAGTCAAACGTGATATTTCACACTATTAGGTCTCAATAACAATATGAAATTGTGAAAATGATAATGCCATTTTAATGCGAAAGCTTTTTAAAGAAAAGGGGCCTCATTTATTAATATAGCATAGAAACCATTCTAAAACACTACTTAAACGGAATTTACAATGTTCGCACGCATAGAAAAAATGTGATTTATCATAACAATTCTACGAGCGTCATAAGCACGCCAGTAGGAGATAACCATTGATAAATACAAATTCTTCTCAGCCTCAGTGCTCATGCACGACCTTGGCTGTTTGTATTTCATATATACACACAACGCCATACCATGGCATACAAAGGCGCAAACAAAAAAAGCTACGAAAAAAAACAAAGAGATGCTAGTGTCAGAGATATCTACAAAGAGAAGACCATTGGGACAACTTAAGTTGCTTTAGCAATGGCAAATATAGTTAACATGAGTAGGCAACATGGCAAATTTACTTAAAATGATTAGGCAACACTCACCAATAAGCCACATGTTGCGCGTTCCACCTAGCATTTTATGTTCACATAATTGATTTCGTTTTGGGATGGTGATATTATGACAATATGGATGCCTTGTATTGCCCCATTCGTATTTGGGAACCCCGCTTGACTTTAACCTGTTGTGCGATGGTGTATGCGTCACTGTTTTGCTGATGACTGCATCTAAAACATTGGTTCATCCAGGGCTGTGAGATGCGGATTAGCAAACTCGCTTTGAAAAACACCCGAGGGTGGATAGCATTTGGATATGCACCAGAATGGTATGTGTTTGGCTTTTTAAGGCTTACAAAAAATCCAATAACATTGGTGTTAAGATGTGTGTGAATAGCTCACGTCAGAGAGTTAGATAAACTGCAAACGTAATAATTTAGTCAGGGGTTACAGGTAATGAGATACTAATCAGTCACTCATAATGCACCTGTTTATCCTAGATAGGTGCCCCACTAGCGCCATCTCTGGGTTGACATTATGCCCATTATCTAAACATCTTCCTTTTCATATAGAATTCTCGAGCACCTCATACCATTTTAATACCACATTGAAAATACCTATTTACATCAACACCCTTTTCCTTTCTTTTCCCCCCCACCTACTCAATACCCTAATCAACAAATTGGATGCAGTCTATCACAGTGCCATCTGTTTTGTCACCAAAGCCACATTTACTACCCACCACTGCGACCTGTACGCTCTCGTTGGCTGGCCCTCGCTTCATACTCGTCGCCAAACCCACTGGCTCCAGGTCATCTGTAAGACCCTGCTAGGTAAAGTCCCCCCTTATCTCAGCTCGGTGGTCACCATAGCAGCACCCACCTGTAGCACGCGCTCCAGCATGTATATCTCTCTGGTCACCCCCAAAACCAATTCTTCCTTTGGCCGCCTCTCCTTCCAGTTCTCTGCTGCCAATGACTGGAACGAACTACAAAAATCTCTGAAACTGGAAACACATATCTCCCTCACTAACTTTAAGCACCAGCTGTCAAGAGCAGCTCACAGATTACTGCACCTGTACATAGCCCATCTATAATTTAGCCCAAACAACTACCTCTTTCCCTACTGTATTTATATATTTATTTTGCTTCTTTGCACCCCATTATTTATCTCTACTTTGCACATTCTTCCACTGCAAATCAACCATTCCAGTGTTTTACTTTGCTATATTGTATTTACTTCGCCACCATGGACTTTTTTGCCTTTACCTCCCTTATCTCACCTCACTTGCTCACATTGTATATAGACTTATTTTTCTACTGTATTATTGACTTTGTTTGTTTTACTCCATGTGTAACTCTGTGTTGTTGTATGTGTCGAACTGCGTTGCTTTATCTTGGCCAGGTCGCAATTGTAAATGAGAACTTGTTCTAAACCTGCCTACCTGGTTAAATAAAGGTGAAATTAAAAATAAAAATAAATCTCTTAAGGGTCTTATGTTAGCCCTTGTCCTGGTGTGGCGCACTGGTACGTTGGGCACCTCTTGGATCCTCAGGGCTTCTCCTGGCACCTCTGGGAGCCTCAGGGCCTCTCCTTCCTCTTCCACATCCTCCTGAAATTGTGGAGGCACGGTCGGTAGAGATAACTGACCTGGTGGGGTCTTCCCCGTCTCCTCATGTGTCCTGCCCACACCGTCCAGAGGATATTCTTCCCATGGTTCCTTCGATACTTTTGGCCTTTTACTTCCACTTCACATGACCTTGTGCTGATGTGCCAAGAATCCATGTGACATACTTGGCTTGAGGTGCCAGAAGCACTCTGACAGCTTGGCCTTGTTTAATTACAGGCAGATTTTTTTGCATTATCGTCATGGTAATGTTTTGACTTGTCCTGACATGCAAGTTGGTGTGCCTGAACCTCCCTAATGACCTTTGGTGCGAGGAGCTTGGCAGTTTTTGGCAACAGAGACAGTCAGCGCTGTACAGGACTGCTGCCCTCTGTGGGAGTGTTTATACACGGCAAAATGGCTTTCCACACATCTGTGCCTTCCTGCATAGTCTTTGTGATGAGAGTGTTTGCTGTTTCACTGCTGACTCCGCCTAACCATTACTCTGACTGTGGTAGGGTGACGAGGTCACATGATGGAACCCGGGCATTTGCACAAAAAAAAGCATTATTTTGACTTGACTGAACTTGGGCCCATTATCCGAGTCAAGACTTTGCTTTTTTTTCAAAAGCCTGGGAGTTCCATCGTGACCTCTTCACCCTATCACAGTCAGAGTAATGGTTAGGCGAGTCAGCAGTGAAAATAGCAGACTTTCATTCATTATCCGTAACTACACCACCGTCAGGTATGCCATATCTGCTAAACTGCTGTTTACAACAGTCGATGATGCAAGTGGCTGTTGTGTCAATCATTTTCTCCACCTCCTAAAAATCTGAATAGTAGTCCACTATAATCTGAAAAGGAACGTTCAATGAAATGTTGTAAGGCTACCCATCACATTCCCAATGTGTCAGAAGCTTACATACACTTTTCTCCCCAATTGGTACTTACAGACTCGGGAGAGGTGAAGGTCGAGACCCATGCATCCTCCGAAACACAACCCTACCAAGCCGCACTGCTTCTTCCGGAAGCCAGCCGCACCAATGTGTCGGAGGAAACACTGTACAACTGGCAACCATGTCAGCGTGCATGCGCCCGGCCTGCCAGAGGAATCACTAGAGCGCGATGGGACAAGGACATCCCGGCCGGTGAAAACCTCTCCTAAACCAGACAACGCTGGGCCAATTGTGCGCCACCTCATTGGTCTCCAGGACGCGGCCGGCTACGACACAGCCCGGGATCGAACCCGGGTCTGTAGTGACGCCTCAAGCACTGCAATGCAGTGCTGCGCCACTGGGGAGGCCCCGAAAAGGAACGACGATGAACAGAACCATTCCCACTTTAGACCAAGGACATGTTGATACAGTTGATGTCGGAAGTTTACATACACCTTAGCCGAATACATTTAAACTCAGTTTTTCACAGTTGCTAACATTTAATCTTAGTGAAAAATTCCCTGTCTTAGGTCAGTTAGGATCACCACTTTATTTTAAGAATGTGAGATGTCAGAATAATAGTAGAGAGAATGATTTATTTCAGATTTAATTTCTTTCATCACATTCCCAATGTGTCAGAAGTTTACATACACTCAATTAGTATTTGGTAGCATTGCCTTTAAATTGTTTTACTTGGGTCAAACGTTTTGGGTAGCCTTCCACAAGCTTCCCACAATAAGTTGGGTGAATTGTGGCCCATTCCTCCTGACAGAGCTGGTGTAACTGAGTCAGGTTTGTAGGCCTCCTTGCTTGCACACGCTTTTTCAGTTCTGCCCTCAAATTTTCTATAGGATTGAGGTCAGGGCTTTGTGATGGCCACTCCAATACTTTGACTTTGTTGCCCTTAAGCCATTTTGCCACAACTTTGGAAGTATGCTTGGGGTCATTGTCCATTTGGAAGACCCATTTGCAACCAAGCTTTAACTTCCTGACTGATGTCTTGAGATGTTGCTTCATTATATCCACATTATTTTCTTTCCTCATGACACCATCTATTTTGTGAAGTGCACCAGTCCCTCCCGCAGCAAACCATCCCCACAACATGATGCTGCCACCACCGTGCTTCACGGTTGGGATGGTGTTCTTCGGCTTGCAAGCATCCCACTTTTTCCACCAAACATAACGATGGTCATTATGGCCAAACATTTCTATTTTTGTTTCATCAGACATTTCTCCAAAATGTATGATCTTTGTCCCCATGTGCAGTTGCAAAATGCAGTCTGGCTTTTTATGGTGGTTTTGGAGCAGTGGCTTCTTCCTTGCTGAGCGGCCTTTCAGGTTATGTTGATGTAGGACTCATTTTACTGTGGATATAGATACTTTTGTACCTGTTTCCTCCAGCATCTTCACAAGGTCCTTTGCTGTTGTTCTGGGATTGATTTGCACTTTTCGCACCAATGTACATTCATCTCTATGAGACAGAACGTGTCTCCTTCCTGAGCGGTATGATGACTGCGTGGTCCCATGGTGTTAATACTTGCGTACTATTGTTTGTACAGATGAACGTGGTACATTCAGGCGTTTGGAAATTGCTTCCAAGGATGAACCAGACTTGTGGAGGTCAACAATTTTTTTGATTTCTTGGCTGATTTCTTTTGATTTTCCCATGATGTCAATTATAGATATATATATAGATATAGATTATAGTTTGAAGGTAGGCCCTGAAATACATCCACAGGTACACCTCCAATTGACTCAAATGTTGTCAATTAGCCTATCAGAGGCTTCTAAAGCCATGACATAATTTTCTGGAATTTTCCAAGCTGTTTAAAGGCACAGTCAATTTAGTGTATGTAAACTTCTGACCCACTTGAATTGTGATACAGTGAATTATAAGTGAAATAATCTGTCTGTAAACAATTGTTGAAAAAATTACTTGTGTCATGCACAAAGTAGATGTCCCAACCGACTTGCCAAAACTATAGTTTTTTTAAGAAGAAAGTTGTGGATTGGTTGAAAAATGAATTATAATGACTCCAGCCAAAGTAGTATGTAAACTTCCGACTTCAACTGTACGTCATGTGGCTGCAGCGTTTCCTATTGCTGCTTAGGTAGATTAGCTTTACATATACTGCACACAGCCACAAAATGTTTAATTTCTTGGGTGCATGTTGGGCCAGAATACTGAGTCTCTGGCTTTCCTGAGACTGGCTTCGCCCCCAGAGTGTCCTGCATGGATACGAGAATCATTAGGCGTCGAGTTTCTAGCACTACCACCCTGTCGCCTTTGTTGTCGACCTCTTCCTTCATTGTGAGTTTGTCTCTATATGTCCAGTAGTCCCTCACCAGCATGGGCATACTCTTTCTTGTGTCTGGCCAGCTTCTTAGGATAAAATACTGAAGCATTAACCCTTCATTCCCCTCGAAGGTTCTGTCAGACAGGCATGTGAACATCCCTTTTATCCTGTCTGCTTACGACCCCCCGGCAGTAGCGCCTCGCGCCTGCATGCTGTGCGGGGCACTGGCTGCCTATGTGGAGCGGACACGGTCAATGAGAACAACAGACCAGCTCTTTGTCTACTATGGTGAGTCTCCTGGGGGCTGGGTTATCAAAGCAGAGGCTCTCTCACAGGGTCATGACACAATTACGACAGCAGGCCAGTGATGGGGTCTGTGGTGGCACACAACACGAGGTGTGGCTGCGTCCTGGACTCTACTGAGAGGAGTGCCCTCGCTGATATCTGTGCTGCGCTTCCTCTTGCACCTTTGCTAGGTACTAATCGGGTAAATGTGGCACCTCCCTCTGCGGTTGGTTCAGCGGTCCTGGGTATTGCCTCCCCTTCCAGGGACTGTGCCTGGACACCCCTTCCACTGACAGCCCCACGCTAGGACTTCGCCGCTGGCTGGCCAGATCCCTCTAGCACCGACAAAATCTGGTACGGGTATTCCAATGTAGGGAAACATAACGGAGGTTACGTATGTAACCACGATTATGTAACCACTCTAATCCTCTACGGTGCTAGAGGCACCTCAAAATTGATGTAGAGAACACGTGTCGCGGCCATGGGGTCTATATATAGGGGTGGACCCCAGCCGCGACACAGGTAGATGGGAGTAACTCTGTAAATCCTCACCTCGGATGTATCCCTCAGCTGTGGAGTGATACCAATATATTGGAGTGATCCATGTAGCTCACATAACCGTGGTTACGTACATAACCTTCGTTTTGCCCCATAGTTGCGCAAGCATCAGTGTTGTTGCTGAACAACCAACCGGTCTTTAACGTCATTGCAATGCATTAACTACCAAAATAAATCAAGACCGCAAAGTTGAATAATACACTTTAATTAATTAAAGATTTTTTGCTTCACATTTTATACTGGAATGTTACGATTCCCCATCTGTATTTCTTTACAGATAAAATGTCCCATCTAGCCATCTTCAAACCCCATTATCCAACCAACCGCATTGAAATTCTGGGAATACAAACAAAACATCAAAACCAAAACATATGAAACCACTACATGTTGTCCTTTTGATTAAGTGGGTTTTAAAGAGCATCCGTTCATTATGGGAGTAAATGACTGGAGTCATCAGAGGGAGGTGGTGTCACTGGCAGGAGAGTCCTCCTCGCAGTAGGACCAAAGTATTCCCTCTATTGATGGTTGTTTGATATGAACCACAGTATATTGATCGCCTCTTCCTTTTCAACAACTGATACATTTGTAAATAGTAAAACGGTGAGCTTGCTATGGAGCTTTTAAATGATTACTTTTCGAGAACTTCTATAGCCAACAAACGCAGTGGTTTGCCTTGTGAATTGGCTGCTTACTCTTTTCCATCTTAACAGTTTCTCAATACCACAGCCAACACCTAAAGCTACATATTGAGATTAATCAATCTAATGAAAAAAAAAATGCCTTTAGTGGGTAAACAGGTGCCATTAAAATGGATTTGCGGTGAACCTGCAGTTATGAAACAAAAACATGAAAGACCACCTAGGCGCTTTCTTCAAAATCTGGTCCAATGTATAAAATACAAAATGTCTCTGGTAGAGGATGCATGACTCTCTTCGAGGTGGGGATGATTTTAATTACTCAACCTCTATAGCAGGGAAGATGAACCAGCTGAATACCGACTAGCTCCTCAGCCAACACAACAGGGTCATGTTCATTAGGCCCCAAATGGAAGAAAACTGACTGAATCAGGGAGGGACTACCTGGACTTATATAATTAGAAAGGCTAATTTTATTTTTCCTCAAAATGAGAAAATATATATTTTTTGTTTTCTTTTTCCGTTTTGTGTTCTAGTGAACACGTCCCCGATGCCTGTCTGTAGCTAGTACGGTTCCTACCCCACCACTTAACCGAGAGCACCACCCATCTCCCTTCCCTGCTGCCCCTTTAGTCATCGTGTTTTGACTTCCCGCCTCTCCACGGCGAATAACAGCATGTTTCGCTGCCCGTTAAATTGAACTCTATATTTACACACACTGTAGATCTTTTTCTCTATCATACAAACATAAATACACCAATACTGCGCTCCACCTCGGGAAGGGCTTTTGAAGGGCTGGATCCTGTTGATGTGTACAGTCTCAAAATGTTCCACAGGCGGGCAGGCAGGCGAGTATTTATTTTGTCTTCTCTGGAGCTTTGACGTATATATTTTGTTTTTACATGATCTCGTATTTGTCGACGAGGAACGAAGTTTCTAAAGAGAATTTCACTGGTGCGTCTCCGTCTACGTGAGTCACTTTGGCAACCTGAGGGAATAGGAGGGGAAAAAAGCAATGTGACGAGTGAAATGCAGGGACCGCAAGAGCATTGTGTTCCATCATTGACCGTAGGCCTAAATGTCCATAGTTAGTAAGCTTCGACGTAAAAAAGAATGATGAAACTTGCCTGTATGTCGCAGTAATTGCGTTTGGACACAAAGGACACGTTGACGGGGAAGAAGTCGCTGGGTTGCCCGGCGACACTGAACTCCAGGCTGCCGCTTTTGTTTTTGGCATCTATGACGGGTAGGCTCCACTCTAGAACGTTCCGTCTGCTGTCGTGCTTATACTCTCCGTCCACGTCTCCAACCACGGGTGCCCCAACTCCAGATCTGCACCAGGAAATACAACCATATACTGTAAACAACGCAACCATCAAACGTTAGGCTGGTTTACCTGGTCACAAATGAACCAGTCTTATACTAAAAACCAGCTCAATGGAAGAACTCCATTACCCACGCTTCTTAGTCCGGGGCTGTGCTTAAAAATCGGTCTCTGGGAAACCGGCCAAAAGAAAACCCAGCAAGGTTGTTATACAGTCAACACATTACAAGAAAAGTAATTTTTAAATCACCCATGTACTCACGGTATTGGGATAGCAATAACTACGTCGTTCAGTTCAAGGCTCTCCTCCTGCAGTTCATATTCTATGTTCACGTCGCAGCCAGTAGCGCTCTCTGAAGGCCAGCAGTTTACTACAGGCAAAACGAGGCACAATGACATTTAAAAAAAGACTGTCGTTAACACGGAATAAATCCTACCACAGTAATTGCAGATCGAAGATGGTGCCGGCAGGACAACGGGTGGAGAAAGGCATTGGAATGAGACTCACTGGTTAGAGGTATGAGGGCATCGTCTGTGCTTTGGAGCCTCCACTTCAGCACCCCCACGTCGTTGTCGAGGGGGAAAGACTTCTCGGGGTTCTTCAGACCAATCACAGAGTCTGAAGTGAAGAGCTTCTTATCTACGTTGGGATGTGTCTAAATAACAGGGGAGATGGAATTGATTCCAACACAGTGGACATACACAACCAGGGGAGATAAAATCAATTCCAACACAGTGGACATACACAACCAGGGGAGATAAAATAAATTCCAACACAGTGGACATACACAACCAGGGGAGATAAAATAAATTCCAACACAGTGGACATACACAACCAGGGGAGATAAAATAAATTCCAACACAGTGGACATACACAACCAGGGGAGATAAAATAAATTCCAACACAGTGGACATACACTACCAGGGGAGATAAAATAAATTCCAACACAGTGGACATACACAACCAGGGGAGATAAAATAAATTCCAACACAGTGGACATACACTACCAGGGGAGATAAAATCAATTCCAACACAGTGGACATACACAACCAGGGGAGATAAAATAAATTCCAACACAGTGGACATACACAACCAGGGGAGATAAAATAAATTCCAACACAGTGGACATACACAACCAGGGGAGATAAAATAAATTCCAACACAGTGGACATACACAACCAGGGGAGATAAAAATCAATTCCAACACAGTGGACATACACAACCAGGGGAGATAAAATAAATTCCAACACAGTGGACATACACAACCAGGGGAGATAAAATAAATTCCAACACAGTGGACATACACAACCAGGGCAAAAGTTTTAGAACACCTACTTTATTTTTTAAAACTATTTTCAAAATTGTAGAATAGTGAAGACATCAAAACTATGAAACAACACATATGGAATCATGTAGTAACAAAAAAATGTCTTTGAGATTTCTTCTTCACCTCCCTTATCCTACCTCATTTGCACACACTGTATATAGACTTTTTTCTATTGTATTATTGACTGTTTGTTTATTCCATGCGTAACTCTGTGTTGTTTGTGTCTCACTGCTTTGCTTTATCTTGGCCAGGTCGCAGTTGTAAATGAGAACTTGTTCTCAACTAGCCTCCCTGGTTAAATAAAGGTGAAATAAAAAATGACAATAAAGAAGCCACCCTTTGCGTTTTGCTGCAAAGAAACCAATTCAACCATGGAGGTCTGATTCATGCAGTCTCCTCTGAACAGTTCATGTTGACGTGTGCCTGTTACTTGAACTCTGAAGCATTTATTTGGGCTGAAATATGAGGCTGGTAACTATAATGAATGTATCCTCAGCAGCAGAGGTAACTCTGGGTCTTCCTGTCCTGTGGCGGTCCTCATGAGAGCCAGTTTCATCATAGCGCTTGGTGGTTTTTGCGACTGCACTTGAAGAAACTTTCAAAGTTCTGGAAATGTTCCACATCTTAAAGTACTGGACTGTCATTTCTCTTTGCTTATTCAATCAAATATATTTATAAAGCCCTTCTTACGTCAGCAGAAACCCAGCCTAAAACCCCAAACAGCAAGCAATGCAGACGTAGAAGCACGGTGGCTAGGAAAAACTCCCTAGAAAGGCCGGAACCTAGGAAGAAACCTAGAGAGGATAGGGCCAGTCCTCTTCTGGCTGTGCCGGATTGAGATTATAACAGTACATGGCTAAGATGTTCAAACGTTCATAGATGACCAGCAGTGTCAAATAATAATAATCCCAGTGGTTGTGGAGGGTGCAACAGGTCAGCACCTCAGGAGTAAATGTCAGTTGGCTTTTCATAGCCAAGCATTATTTGAGCAGTTGCCATAACATGGACATGGATTTGGTCTTTTACCAAATAGGGCTATCTTCTGTATACCACCCCTACCTTGTCACAACACAACTGATTGGCTTAAACACATTAAGAAGGCAATAAATTCCACAAATTAACTTTTATCAAAGCACACCTGTTAATTAAAATGCATTACAGGTGACCACCTCATGAAGCTGGTTGAGAGAATGCCAAGAGTGTGCAAAGCTGTCATCAAGGCGAAGAATAATATCAAATATAAAATTATATTTTGATTTGTTTAACACCTTTTTGGTTATTACATGATTACATGTGTTATTTCATTTCATAGTTTTGACGACTTCACTATTATTCAACAACGTATAAAAAAGTTAAAAAATAAAGAAAAACTCTTGAATGAGTAGGTGTTAAAACTCTTGACCGGTAGAGAACATATCTCTGATATGGGATGAATTGTTACAGAAATCTTCGAATGCATTGGGCCGTGTTCAGAAGGAGCACACGGGGAGAAACATTTTGTAATCGTGCTGGGGTTACTAGTCAAATAAGAACACTGGATTTTTCTACAACGTTGTGCCCTACTGGACACCATCCAGGAGTCTTTACAAAAGGTCATGGATCTGAACAACTCACCTGCAGTTGTACTCCCTTCTTGTCGTAGTTGTTGACCATCAGGCGGATGCGGCTGACCTTGTCGTCGGTCACTCTCAGCGTGATCATGCCTAGGAGCTCCATGTTCTGTAGACCTCCGTCACGTCCACAGGTCAGGCTGATCTTCTCCTCAACTCTCATGTGGACACTGAGGAAAACATACACAGGTGTCAAGATTGAGGTTTTATCATCACACACATTGCAATCACACACGGGAATTATGGCAATAGTAAAGCACATGCACAGACATTGAATGCAAGATAAACCTTGGCTTACTATCAAAGATGAAAACTTAAGAGGAATAATGTACCTCTCCACATTAACTGGTGGCGGTAGGACATTGGACGCAAGCGAAGGCCTTTTCCCTGTGTTGGACGTGATGGTTTCCCCCTCCCCCCTGAGCTTGTCCACAAAGTTGTCCACCTCTTTCCCCCTGGCGCCCAGCTTGAGGGCTTTGCTGGATCCGGTCGGCCTGTGGGAGACACACGATCGTCAGTACCAGCATCTGTGGCTCAGAGTTTTTCAAGGTCAGGTCTAGGGCTGGTCAGGTCTAGGGCTTTCCCGAAATGGTCAGCCGGTGATTGTCAAGCAATTAACCATCGGTCTCACAGTAATTGACCGTTAATTAACAAACACATTTCATCTCCTGGCTTCCACCTATTAATAAGCCATTTTTAAAAAGTCTAATAAATCCATGTAATATTGCCTACTACACTTTCCCAATAAATCCATTATTATATTAAACAGGTCTAAAGAAGCATGATATGAAGAAAATGTGGTCTATTTCAGAAGAAAAGGTAATTATGTGGCTATGCCAAATGGCTGTGGGCTACACTAGTTAATTTAGCAGACAAGATTTGCTTAGAATTCTGTGGTATTATTTTATAGTATGAAGAATACAATTGAACAAAGCTGAATAAAATATATGATATTTTCTCCAAAACGATTTGAGGGAGTGCGCACACTATTCTGTGTTGAGCAGTTAACAAAGAAATAGGTACTATGCTTAATTTAGAGTTATTCATGTAACTTTAGTTGTTCTACAAACGTTGGGCTATATGTTTTTATTTTGAATACATTGTAAGGCTTGCAGGATGAGACTAATGATGATTTGAAAAAGTTGCTTGAAAGGCATGAGCTCTGCTGTTTTTTTTGCGCAAAAGTCGAATTCACAATTTCACCAGCACTTGATAATGCCTCAAATTTCACGGAGGCATCCCCTTTATGGCAGTAACGCACCCCAAAAAATCCATTCCTTTTAAATGCCCGGACTAGTGCGTTGTGCCCTGCTCCCAGAGTGTGTGGCGCAATCCAAAGTATTTCTCACAGGTTACAAGTGAAGACAGACATCGGGGACACAACTGCACACACTTTTATCCAATTCCAAGATGCATAGAAGATATTGGATGAACTGTCCACATTTACTTTTCGTCAGCCAACAAGATGAGTAGGCCTAACGAACAGCAAAAGCACTAGCCAAAGTCAATCTACTATCCCCGATAGTACAAACGTCAACCTATTTTGTGCGAGAAATAAGTATTCCAAACTGTCTGGGCATTGATGTCAGTGTGATTAGAGGGACAAAAGAGTGCTGAGTACCAGGCAGTTAGCAAGTTTGGTAGGCTGCTAATGACCAGCATCAGAGCTTGGAGAAGCCTAATTACCGTGACTAAATGGTCATGTGGAATTTGACTGCCTTCATGACTCGTTGACCTCAACAGCCCTAGTCAAGTCACGTTCAGGGTGAGAAATGAACACCCGCCATATGCGGGCAGAATTTGGGGCATTGGCGGGAAATAATGTCTTTCCACATTGGTGGCTGGTAGAAGTTGGTCGAATTGACGAAAGGCTACTAAAGTGTTTCTTGTCTAGTTACATCATTTTTGTTCAAACGCCAAGTTGTTTTTCCAACATTATTTTGCTGCAACTGTCTGTTGCTAACGCAGATGCAGAGATTCTCAATAACCGTTACCATGGTACTGGCCCCCCTTGAAGGGGCAGCTGAACATTTGTCTCACCTAATGACTCAAATTTTTCTGGGTTACACACTCCAACACCATTTTATTCATAAACTTTATGTCATGTCTTATCATTAAAACACTCACATATTTTAATTGTGCTCAATTTATTTGGGTTCTCATAAATATCAACGTATGTACTCTTTGTAAAAAATGGCAGTGTCCGAGCTCTGAACTAATAACAATAAATAAGCCGTTTCACTCAGCATTTTGTGGCAGGGCAGACACTTTGTTGATTCTTAATGCTCAGTTGTAGAACAGTTTATTTGTTTCACTATTTTAACTAAATTATTGCTTTTAACAGACATCGGTTAAAATACTTAGGTCACAAAAATGAAATTGAATGGAGCAATATACCACATTACTTCTTACTACTAATACATTTCTTGTTTTAGAAACACTACAAAAGAGTTGGCTGGTCGATTTTCTCATCTAACTGCCACAGTGGCTGTTGGACCAAAAATACAATTTCCCACCCTGGTCACATTATCAGGACAAACTGGGCCCTAACTGCCAATCACTGTGTATTGCAGTACAGTCTAAGACAATTATACACACAATCAAATTCAACACCGAAATTCCATCATTTCCGTACCTGACTGGGACGGTAGCCATCTTGGGTTTCTCGGGTTCGATGATGGTGTCTGTGATGATGGACCCTGAGGACATGCTGCTCATCCCAGCATTGCCGAAGCCGCCGAAGCCCGGCACCTTCTTCCCCGAGCGCTCGGCGTCTCGCCTGATCTGCTGCAGCTCTTTAGCCTTTCGCCGCATCTCTGCTTTGGCCTCTCGCTCCTGGGTCTGTGGGGCCGAGCAGATGAGGAAGAATGTTTAAATCGTGGTTGCTATAAGCTAATGCCACACGTCCTCTGGACGTTATGGGCGTTTTAGCAACAAGTGTCTCACCTCTCTGACTGCCCGGAACACCTTCTCCTCATGAGAGTCCATCTCGGTGAAGGTGCGGATCTGGGCCAGGTTGACGTTCTCCCTGTAGCCCAGGGCCACGATCTCGTCGAAGGCGAATATCAGGTCAAAACAGTGGTCTGAGATTTCCCCTTCCTCCAGCACACGGCAGTACTCTGGGATCTGAAAACAGAAAAACACAATTGAATGCTTCCATATCAAACCAAGTCATAATACCGTTCTAGTTTCTAGTGGGATATGATCCCATTTGAAGTTATTGGTGGGATGGATAAACTCTGAACTCGTAAGCAGCAATGGGCTGCTATAGCATAGGGTTATCCCCTGTGCTGCTCCCATCCTGTCGTGTGTGTGGGTCCTGGATACTATGGCTGCAAAATCTCTGTGTAATGGACCAATAAAGATGTGTCGGATCGTATCATACCACGCGTGAGAAGAGCCGCAGCGTCTCCAGGTCTTCCAGGATGTTGCTGTTCTTGGTGGTGACCAGCACCATGTAGAGCTTGTCCAACGGCTGGTAGACGTAACGCACACTCTCCGTCTCCACAAACGTGTGCTGCTTGCCCAAGCCCATGAGCTTGGGGAAAGCAGCCAGCAGGCCCTCGACACGCGTCCGGGTCATCTCCACAAACTGCCGTGACACGATGGCTTTGCCTGCCTTGGTGCACACCGCCGCTGCCAAAAGCACCTACAGCGAGCAGAGAGAATCACAAACATCCGTTCATAAGTGGGTTGTCTCCATTAACGGATGACAGAGTGATAAACAGGGTAACCATATGTGGTACAAATATGTTGGCCAAGAAAGGTAGTTATGTGCCAATTTACTTAGAAAGCAGATTCCTACCCTATCGTTAAGCTTGTTTACACACTGAGCTGCACTGGGGTCAGAAAGCAATCATAGTTACATTAAGACGCCGTGAAGCCAGCGTATGATATGGGTCAGAAAACATACCTCAATGCAGGGACGGGATATGCTACGGCTAGGTAGCATGAGGACAAAAGGGTAGTTTCCCAGTGGGAAAAAAAGCAGTATTTCAATTTTCTTGATCTATCAGTGTGGAAAGGTCCAATTTGGAGTAGTGGCATATCCCATCCCTGCATTGAGGTACGTTTTCTGACCCATATCTCACACAAGCTTCATGGTGTCTTAATGTAACCATGATTGCGTTCTGACCCCAGTGAAGTTCAGTGTGTAAACAAGTGTAAAGATATTCCCACCCTATGCTGGCTACAATTTGCTATATGTGAAAAATCACTTACCATCACAGAATACCAGGACCAAGGCACGATAACGCACTGATCCAAACGACTTAATTTACTAGATTACGCAATGCAAATCAATCACAATGTCATACAGCCAAGATCCATTGGTTGACATATCATGGTAACTAATGTTAGCTAGTTAGTTAACTAGCCTGCCAAGTATTTAACGTTACCAGCCAACATAGCTTAACACAGTTAGCAGACTGGTGAAATGTAAAGATCAATCTAGTTAACTTAGTTAAATTGTAGCTAGGTAGTTACCTAGTTAGCTAGTAAACTTAGCCAGGTAGCGTTAGCTAACTGAACTGTCACCAAGCACTAGTAGCTGACATTTGTGGTAACGTTAGCTAGTTAACTTAGCTAGCTTACTAACATCGATACGTTACATTACAACGCTGCTAAGTAATCGTAGCATTATATAGTTAATACATTAGCAAATAACCTTGAGTGGCTACCTTTGTGGTTGTTTGTCAAGTGAAGTTTGGTTTGCTTCTCAATTCATTGTGCCAAGGGGCTAGCTAATGATAGCAAGCTAACGTTTGTTGTTATGATTAAGCTAAGCGGAAAAGATAAAGACTTGAAATGTGACTGTGCTCACCATTGTTGGTCTCTCTTTAGGAAAACGATATTTAATCTCAGATGGTTAGGAAAACGATCTTCAATCTCCGATGGTGTTTGCTCAGTCAAGATCCAGTAAATCTAAAGCGCCTTTAGAAAGAAAATATAGTTGGATAGCTAGCTAAACTGCTTGTTGCTTGTAGTGCTTCAATGTGAGTTACTTCAATATGGCAGCCAAGCGAGCCACGTCTCCAACCAGCGGAGTTGCTTCCTTGATAAACCACTCGTTCGCTTTGTCGTAGAAAACTTCAGAACGTCAAAAGTTGCGCGATGTGTGCTTGAACCAAAGAGATCGAGCACAGATGGAACAACGAGACAGATATGTCACCGGATGTAGAAATGTGAAGCATCCGCTTGGCGTTTCGTCTCACTGCCTTATATGGTAGTGAGAGGAAGCCCACTGGCCAACAGTGGGCGAAGATGGAACCAGGTGGATTTTGGCCGAGATTCTGCACATTTTCTCATCGATTAAACATTTGAGCTGTTCCCAACACTAAAATCTGTTATGAACAGAGTGGAGTAAGTTTTGTATACTTGACCCTTTACAACATGTATTTTTAAAATTGCGTTATTTAGAAGGAGTGCAAAGACGAATTGAGTTATTGCACGTATGCACTTCACAGAGTAAGCGTTCCCTAACGGAAATATGCAGATACATGCTAGAACCCGCCAATAGGATCTCGCTAGCTCATGCTTGTTTCAGCCCACCTCCTTACTTGTTCTTCCCACGATGACGCACTTGTTCCCATTGGAAATGACTACCTTGGTTTAGTTATGAATCTCTTTGGATCGCATCCAACTTGTAGGTGCATACACTGCCACCTACTGTACTGTTAGGGCCTACTGTACATAAAGATGTCCGAACAGCAGTCTCAACACCTTACCACTGATACACTTGGCTATCAGCGGAGCCTTGTCTGGCAGCGAAACAGTTCATTCAGTCTAATTTACTGCCTTTAAAAGAAACATGGCTGATATGGCTGACTTGCTTAAACAAATGTGGTTTCTACTGACAATTGAGATGTACAAACTATGGCATAAGGGGATGACAAGCAGATAAGAGGTGATCCATAATTTCGATTAAGACACTAATGAGCGAGCTAGGATGACATAATCAATATAACTATTTGTTCAGCACTTTTGAAATGTACAGCGACAGAATTCAGAACATGGGCCATTCTTACAGTGTTCTCCGTGTACACCAAGTCAGAACCGTATAATAAATAAAGGGGACATAAAGCAGACAATGAAAGCTCTAACAATATTCGATGATTACATTTCTCTAAAACAGGTTATAGGCTACATGTGCACCACCAAGTCAGAACAGTAGGTGAAATGAAGAGGTGAAAATACACAAAATTACTAGGGTGAAGCACACAGGCAACTAACAGCTTACTACAGAACATACCCTTAGTATTACTTTCTTAGCTACAGTATAAATATCTCTCTGGTGTATTACATAATGTATGCAGCTGCATACAATACATTTTTGGACTCACGTTGTTGTGCTGTGCCTACTTGATCAGAAAGGTGCCGAGGCGGTCCATCGTGGGCAAATTTTGTCATCAAAGTCTGGAATGCTCTGGATTTATGGTGCTTTCAAGACAACTTGGAACTCGGAAAAAAACAAGGTCGAATCATGATGACTTTAAATGGTGGAAGCCCTCAATGGTAATGTCCATGCTTAAACAGTTTATAACTACTACTATCTCTATGGCTTGAACACGTTTTTGAACAGAGAAAAAAACTAGAAATAGGCTAGATAGATAATCCAACATTTCAGAAAAGAGGATTGGGCTAGGAAAGTAGCTAGCTCTCCAGTCTTGACCCTTTCTTTTATAGCTCAATGACATTGGTCTTGAAGAAGACAGTGGTCAACTGCACACATTTTACTCATAAATTGTCAATGCACAAAAAAGTCCATTCTTACTGAATTGGCTCATTTTGCTAGTGAAATGTACTTTAAATCGATAAAACACCTTAATAAGAAAACCAGCAAATGAACTCAGCAACAAAAAAAAATGTCCTCTCACTGTCAACTGTGTTAATTTTCAGCAAACTTAACATGTGTAAATATTTGTATGAACACAACAAGATTCCACAACTGACACATAAGCTGAACAAGTTCCACAGACATGTGACTAACATAAATGGAATAATGTGTCCCTGAACAAAGGGGGGGGGGGGGGGGTGGGTCAAAATCAAAAGTAACAGTCAGTATCTGGTGTGGCCACCAGCTGCATTAAGTTATGCAGTGCATCTCCTCCTCATGGACTGCGCCAGATTTGCCGGTTCTTGCTGTGAGATGTTACCCCACTCTTCCACCAAGGCACCTGCAAGTTCCCTGACATTTCTGGGGGGAATGGCCCTAGCCCTTACCCTCTGATCCAACAGGTCCCAGACATGCTCAATGGGATTGAGATCCGGGCTCTTTGCTGGCCATGGCAGAACACTGACATTCCTGTCTTGCAGGAAATCACGCACAGAACAAGCAGTATGGCTGGTGGCATTGTCATGCTGGAGGGTCATGTCAAGATGAGCCTGCAGGAAGGGTACCACATGAGGGAGGAGGATGTCTTCCCTTTAACGCACAGCGTTGAGATTGCCTGCAATGACAACAAGCTCAGGCCAATGATGCTGTGACACACCGCCCCAGACCATGATGGACCCTCCACCTCCAAATCGATCCCGCTCCAGAGTACAGGCCTCGGTGTAACGCTCATTCCTTCGACGATAAACACAAATCCGACCATCACCCCCGTTGAGACAAAACCGTGACTCATCAGTGAAGAGCAGTTTTTGCCAGTCCTGTCAGGTCCAGCGACGGTGGGTTTATGCCCATAGGCGACGTTGTTGCCGGTGATGTCTGGTAGGCCTGCCTTACAACAGGCCTACAAGCCCTCAGTCCAGCCTCTCTCAGCCTATTGCGGACAGTCTGAGCACTGATGGAGGGATTGTGCGTTCCTGGTGTAACTCGGGCTGTTGTTGTTGCCATCCTGTACCGCAGGTGTGATGTTTGGATGTACCGATCCTGTGCAGGTGTTATTACACGTGGTCTGCCACTGTAAGGATGATCAGCTGTCCATCCTGTCTCCATGTAGCGTTGTCTTAGGCGTCTCACAGTACGGACATTGCAATTTATTGCCCTGGCCACATCAGCAGTCCTCATGCCTCCTTGCAGCATGCCTAAGGCACGTTCACGCAGGGACCCTGGGTATCTTTCTTTTGGTGTTTTTCAGAGTCAGTAGAAAGGCCTCTTTAGTGTCCTAAGTTTTCATAACTCTGACCTTAAATGCCTACCGTCTGTAAGCTGTCAGTGTCTTAACGACCGTTCCACAGGTGCATGTTCATTAATTGTTTATGGTTCATTGAACAAGCATGGGAAACAGTGTTTAAACCGTTTACAATGAAGATCTGTGAAGTTATTTGGATTTTTACGAATTATCTTTGAAAGACAGGATCCTGAAAAGGGGAGGTTTCTTTTTTTGCTGAGTTTAGGGCTGTTTCCAAATGGTTACAGTGTGTGACCAAGAACACATTAGCAAGTACCATTTTTAGATGTTTGTGAACGCGGCCAAAGTACAAAGAAGTTAAATGACGTTCCATGGTGTGACGTCAGAAGGGCACCGGCAGTCGGCAGAATTTACTCTAGTTACACAGTACCCTAGAACACAGTAGAGAGCAGATGGAATATCCAAGCCTCAACAGAAGACGGCAGGCATGCTAGCTAGCCATGGCAAGGAGACCAATTACTTGATTAAATATTGATTACAAATTGATTGCTCTGGTTTATGCCAAAATATTTAAGAAAGGAATATGTACCATTATAAATGAGACTCAAACAGGATTTATGAAGGGCCGTCACATATGCTCTAACATTCATTTAGTCTTGGACCTTCTAGATTATTCAGATGCAATTGACTCAGATGCGGTTGTCTTATTTTTGAACTTCTGTAAAGCCTTTGAAACAATTGAACATTAATTTCTCTTCAGGTCATTTAAACTTTTTGGCTTCGGTGAAAATGTTCTTAAAGTCATTTGCACGTTTTACAAAGGCATAAATAGTTCTGCGTTACTTAACCTTAATACATCCAAAAGATTCAGTATCAACAGAAGTGTTTGACAGGGATGACCAATTTCGCCATTTTTTATTAATTTTGGTTGTGGAACTTCTCTCTAGATATTCTGAATATTGCAAATCTGTATGGCTTAACCATTTTTAACAAAGAAATCAACATTTCCCAACTGGCTGATACTGTTTTTAAGAGACCAAGACCAGGTTGCCCATGCCCTTAATGCTATCACTGCATTCTCTATTGCATCACAATTAAAACTGAATGTTTCTAAATGTGAAATCACATGTTTATATGACTGATGAGAAATAGAAAATATTCCTTTAAAAGGACTGTATTAAATATTTAGGAATACATCTGTCAAAAAAAAAACACTTAGACAACATATGAATTTCTCCTAAAATTAAGAAAACCCTAAATATATTTAAGAATTGGCTACAAAGGGATCTTTTTGTACATGGGAGAGTGCTTCTGTCCAAGGCAGAGGGACTGTCTCACCTTGTGTACCCCTCATCTTTATTTGTAAATCCCTCTACTTGTAAAGAGAACAAGACCCTTCTTGACTTCATCTGGGAAAATATGTCTCACAAACTGAAAAAGTCAGTCCTCTCTAATAAAAGAGCTGAAGGCAGTTTGGAAGTGTTGGGTTGTGTTGACATAAATTACATTTTCAAGATCAACTGGTTGAAAAGATGTTTGATCAATATTTATTCAATATGGTATTTCGTTTCAAATAATGTGTAATAAGTTGGGAGGTCTTCAATTTGTACTGAAATGCAATTATATTCCTGAAAGATTACCCACTAAATTGGCTAGGTTTCACCAATAAGCTTTAATGGCTTGGAAAATATGTTTCCTGCACAATTTTTCCCAGCATAAAGCTCTTTTGTGAAATAATTCAGACATAACTGTAAGGAAGAGGAATGTTGACGTTGTTCTTGATGTTTTTGACAACAGGGTGTAATGAATACGATGGGAGACAGCGTGCTGGTTTCAAGCGCAAGGCGCAGCAGGTGTTTATTAGCAAAGGACCCCAGGAAGAGGCAGGTAGCTGGGTCCAGGGACAGACAGATCATACACAGGGACTCCGAAACGGAAACAGTACATGCAGGGAAAAGGCTAATGAAGTCCTGGAGAGCAGGCAAGAGGTATACGACAGGAAATCTGACAGGCAGGGAATAAGCAAAAGGGCGTCGTTGGTGAGGACGGCCAAAAACGACGATACACAGGAGGACTAATACGGAAATGAACAGCGCTCCAAGTAGACCTTGTAACAAAACAAACAATACCTCACATTGATGGGGTGTACAGAACTTGTCACGTTCATTGGAATGAATATCGGACCAAGAAGCAGCGATGTTGAGTTCAAATAAACAAATAACCAACTAAACAATAAACTAACAACGAACCGTGACGACAGAGATGCTACGTGCACTAACTCAAAACAATATCCCCATAAACCCAGGTGGGAAAAACAGCTACTTAAATATGATCCCCAATTAGAGACAACGATTACCAGCTGCCTCTAATTGAGAATCATACGCAATCACCAACATAGAAAAACAAACCTAGAACCCCACATAGAAATAATAAACTAGACTAACCCCCCAGTCTCGCCCTGACCTACTCTACCATAGAAAATAAGGACTCTCTATAATCAGGACGTGACAGAACCAACTTACACCTAGAGGAAAATATTTCTGGAACATGCTTATTCCTGACATTGTCTGGAAAAAAAGCTTGGTTAAGGCCTTGCAAATATTGTATACCAAACAAATTTAAGGAAGTACACTTTCAAATTTTATATAAGATATATCCATTGAATTCTATGTTGTCCATATTTGTGCCTATTGATATCTGCATTTTCTGTGAAAAAGGTGAGAATCTGACTCGTTCTTTGAATGTAAATTTGTGTCAGAATTTTGGGAAAACCTTGCAGAATACTTATTTATCATTTTGAACACTACCAATGTTTTTAACACAAAGGATACAGTATGTTACTTTTGCAATGATAACAAGACCATTGAAATAATAGTGATTTTTCTTATTCTTGTTGCCAAATACTTTATACACAAACAAAAAGTACAGAATTCTATACCAAAATTACACATGTTTTTGATTGAATTTAATCATCTTGTTAAGACATTATCCCTAGTTAATAACAACAATAATAACATCTTCCTGAATCATTATAATTCGATTTTTTTTCAGAATGAATACAATTGCACTAGAATTGTTAATTAAAATGAAATATTTTATTGATATTTTTTAGTATGTATGTTTGAGTGTTTTCTTGTTAATACCTGTTTTTTAAAAATTGTTAGACATGTTTGATGTAGCAATGTAAATTGATTTTTGTATTATGAATAATACAAACATTTAAAAATAAATCACCCTAGTTACAAATGCCATTTTCATCCCTGTTTACAAGGAATTAGCTATATTCTCATGGATTGCATGTCGCGAACAATTGTCACTGACAAAGACAATACTCGCGGATCGTTATTGCTACACTGAGATGTCAAGAGAGGAGAATTCCCAGGTGAGAGACTTAGCTAGTTAGCTAGCACTCTGCATAACAGTCATACCTCACTGATAATATTCCGCGCAGTGAGGCATGCGCCGTTTTTACAACCAAGCCGGAACGCTCTGATTGGTTCACTCACGCGCCTTTCTGCACCTCGGAGCTCTACCATTGGACAATACATCTCATATATCAAAGGGTTTCATTACAAATAATATCTGCCTCACCAACCTGTAGATTAGAAGCTAATGTCCCTTTCTAAATGGCAGATTGACAGTTCCTGCAGTACAAATTATGTGCGTTCATTCATTAAACTAACTCTAAATAACAGCATAATATGATGTTGCTGCCTGTCAGAGTTTCTACAGCTGCTGTATTACAGGCCTGCAATATCCAGTGTGTCAACTCCTGTCTTCTACTACAAAACCTAAAGGTTGCCAGCTTTGAACGGGATCAGATTTAAACAGAAAACTCTATCCTTTTCATATTGTTGCTTTCCACATACATACAGCACATGCCAATTTCATAACCATTTGGAAAATGCCTAAAACAAATTATCTTTCTAAAGTCCATCACTACCCCTCCCTGCTCATAATAACTGACACAATGAATCGGCACTCTTGACTTATCAGCTAGGACCAGGGAAATGGGGGTGTAGGAAGTTAAGATGCATAGTTGTTCCGTGTCTCTCGGGCTAGGCTACATGACTTGCCACTGTTCCCCACATAGACACAGCAGGCTTTCACAGCTCTACAGACGACACAACGTGCTGCTCTGCTTGTAGTAGCTAAGGTTTACTGAGAACTATGGAGGGACCTTATAAGTACATCAGGGTAAGAGGAAAGCAATTCAAGCAGAGTTTATATAAATGTTATTGTATGGAGCAGTTATATGTGGTTTATAGTGAATGGAGTTGACACAATATGAAGGGAATAACTTCCATGAACTGCAACTACAAGTAGAAGTTTAAAAACTCCATTATTGGAAAAATGGCTGTTGTAAATGTATTGCTTTCATGTTCTCCCAACAGGATGGGAATGGGAAAGTTAGCCGGGTCATACGAATTGGAACCCGAAAGAGCCAGGTATGATAACTTTGTTGGTTGAGTGGAACCAAATTGCATTTTTTGTTGTTGTTGATTTCAGGTAATATCATTTCTCACTTTAACTATTTTCCCAGTGTCAGTGAAACTACTGTAGAGTTACACTTTGGAATGGCGAAACAGCTTTTGAATGAGGGGGCAGAGAGCATGGCAACTCCTTATCAGATAAGGTTCCCCTCTCTGTTCCCTCTGATACAGCAGTCAGGGACGTCTGCACCTCCTGCATCAGAGATAGATCGTTCACGGCTCCAGTAATTTCTAGCCTTTTACTACAGCTTCTTATGCTCATGTCCCACTGATTTGGTAACTCACGGCTGAACATTTGCTTCTTGAATAGCCTATGATATTCAATATTATCCAAGAAGTGAACTAGCTAGAAACCAACCATCCAAAATGCAGACACACAAATTATGTAATCCAAATTGAATTGATTTCTGTTCGTTTGTTGACCTCAGCTGGCTTGTATTCAGACGGACAGCGTTGCAGAAAAGCTGAAGGGACTGTACCCCGATGTCCACATAGAAATAGGTGAGTCCACGTGTCCCGCAATACACTCTTAGAAAAAAAGGTGCTATCTTGAACCTAAAAGGGTTCGTCGGCGGTCCGTATAGGAGAACCCTTTGTAGAACCCTTTTGCGTTCCCTATAGAAGCCTTTCCACAGAGGATTCTACTTGGAAACCAAAATAGTTCTACTTGGTACCCAAAGGGGTTCTATCTGAAACCAATAATGGTTCTCCCATGAGGACAGCCGAAGAACCTTTTGGAACCCTTTTTTCTAAGAGTGTATGAAAAAAAGGTTTTACAGAGTATATACAAGTAACTGGAAAAATAATAGAAACACTTGAGTAAATGAGAGATAAAAAAGTATATTGAAAGCAGGTGCTTCCACACAGATGTGTTTGCTGAGTTAATTAAGCAATTAACATCCCATCATGCTTAGGGTCACGTATAAAAAGGCTGGGCTGGCCATTATTTAGGCAATATTTGGGCTACCATGGCTATGCACCCATGGGATGACAATGCCCCCATACACAGGGCATGAGCGGTCACTGAATGGTTTCATGAGCATGAAAATGCATGAAAATGATGCAAGCCGTATGCCATGGCCGTCTCAGTCACCAGATCTCATCCCAATCTAAGGGTTATGGGAGATTCTGGAGCGGCGCTTGAGACAGTGTTTTCTACCACCATCAACTAAACACCAAATTATGGAATTTCTAGTGGAAGAATGGTGTTCCATTCCTCCAATCGAGTTCCAGACATTTGTAGAATATATGCCAAGGTGCATTGAAGCTGTTCTGGCCCAATGCCCTATTAAAACACGCTATGTTGATGTTTCCTTTATTTTTGCAGTTACCTGTATGTTGTGTTACTTATAGTGCAGTACTTTTCATGTGACTATAGAGATGCATCACCAATAAGATATGTACAATACAGTAATTAAATGACTATGTCACTTTGATGACGTCATTGTCTTTCTGTTTCAGTTGGCATGACAACAACAGGGGACAAAATCCTTGACACAGCGTTATCAAAGGTAAATCTATTTATATACTAAAGCGTGCCTCATGAGAACTAAATTGTTGCCCAAATTGTTCATTTTACTTGACTCAGTAGTGTGCAAAAAACCACTGCCATTAAAATATACAGTGTTTTCTCCATCGTGTACATATAAACTTATGGTCTGAACTGAAAATGTTATGGGGTTAACAGTTAGTAACCTATTTGCTTTCTAAATGCAGATCGGAGAGAAGAGCCTTTTCACCAAAGAACTGGAGACTGCTCTGGAGAGGAACGAGTAAGTCTAATTTTGTCATTTGGAACTGGCATTTCAGTTGGATCCACTTGTCAGGCTTGGGTGTTGTCAAGAGAAATGTTGTCAAGAATGGTGATTATAGTGGTCTCTTGTGTGTGAATAAGCCTTGTAATACACAGTCGCTAGGGAAAGTCCACACACTCCTTGCACAGTCTTCACATTTTGCTGCCTTAAAATCTCATCTCAAATGGGAATATATTTGATTTCTTTCCTATCGAGCTACACAACCTACTCCACATTTTCAAAGTTAAATCAAAATTAATAAGAAAATTGTTGATGTGTTGATAACGTATGTCTTCACACCCCAGGGTTAATACTTGGTCGAAGCACCTTTGGCAGCCATTACAGCGGTGAATCATTTTGAATAAGATTCTACCAACTTTGCATGACTCTTATAGGGAAACATTTATTCATTGTTTTTGTCAAAATGACTCAAGCTCAGTAAATTTGAGTGGGAGTCATTGATGGAGCAATATTCCAACCGTGTCTCTGATTTTCAAGCAAATTCAAGTCAGGGCTGAGGCTGGACCACTCATGAACACTTGACACCTTTTGAAAAGCCATTCTGGTGTGTCTGACCAAAAATTCTGTGATTTTCCCACTGAAAAATAAACTCTATCACAGGGTTAGCTTTTTAGAAGACTGAGGCAGGTTTTCCTCTAACGTTTTACTTGGGTTAGGGTTAGGTTTAACTCTTTGCATATTTTGTTTTATCCTGACAAACTCCCCAGTCCCTGCCGGTGACAAGCATACCCACAACATGATACTGCCACCACAATGCTTGACTCTGTGTTGTGTTTGTATTGGATTTGACCTAAGCCTGTAGTTTTTAATTTAGGCCAAAAAGTCAATTTCTTTGCAGTGTTGTCTTGCAGTATTACTTCACAGCCTTGTTGCAAACAGAATGGATGATTTGAAGTGGCTTTTCTAATATTGGCTTCATTTTTTTCACTTTGTTATACAGGTCAGTAATGTGGAGTGAATACAATATTGTTGATCATATGCGTTTGAGTATTGTGGTGGCAGCATCAGGTTATGGGTATGCTTGTCACCAGCAGGGACTGGGGAGTTTTTCAGGAGAAAAAAATATGAAAGGTGCCTCCCGAGTGGTGCAGTGGTCTAAGGCGCCACTACAGATCTGGGTTCGAACCCGGGCTGCTTCACAACCGGCCGTGATCGGGCGGTGCACAATTGACCCAGCGTCGTCCGGGTTAGGGGAGGGTTTGGCCGGGGGCTTTACTTGGTTCATCGCGCTCTACTGACTCCTTGTGGCGGGCCGGGAGCCTACAGGCTGACCTCGGTCTTCAGGTGAATAGTGTTTTCTCCGACACATTGGTGCGGCTGGCTTCCGGGTTAAACGGGCGGGTGTTAAGAAGCACGGTTTGGCGGATCATGTTTCGGAGGACGCACGACTCAACCTTCGCCTCCCGAGCTCATTGGGGAGTTGAAACAATGGGACAAGATTAAAATTGGGGAGAAAAAAGGGGGTAAAATATATATATATATAAAATATATCTATATATATATATAATATGAACAGGAGAAAAGCCCAGATAAAAAGTTACACAAAACCTTGCCTTAGTCTTCTGAATACCTAAACCTGGGATAGAGTTTTATTTTTCAGCGGGACAATTACATCAATTGTAATGCCAAAGACACATCAAAATGGCTTTACAATAGTTGTTGAGTGATCCTGAATGGTCCAGTCTCAGTCCTGATGTAAATCTGCTTGAAAATCTGAGACAAGATTGGAATATTGCTGTCCATCAATGACTCCCAACCAAATTTACTGAGCTTGAGCAATTTTAACTGTGGATACATGTTGCCCTAAGAGTTGTGCAAAGTTTGTAGAATCTGATTTAAATTATTTCACAGCTGTAATTACTACCAAATGTACTTCAACCAAGTATTAACTCTGGGGTGTAAAAACATATGCCATCAAGACATCTTAGTTTGTTTTTTTTCATACATTTTGAAAATATTCTATATTTTTCTTTCACTTCGGAAATGTGGAGTAGGTTGTGCACATCTGTAGGAAAAAATATATATTTTAATACATTTTCATATGTAATTTAAAGGCAGCAAAATGTGGAGTCTGTGCAAGGGGTGTGTAGACATCCACTATGCACTGTACATTCAAACTGTAGGCTACATTACTATTAGCCCGAATCTGGAAAGTTACTACTGTTGAAGTACTTTCTTTATTACAACTTAATGGCATACATTTTGAGTAGCTTCAACACTTCAGACAAAACCATTGATGTCTTCAAGACTTTGATTTGTGCAGGTGTTAATGTCCAGAGTCTTCGCTCTGAAGTGTTGCAAAATAAATGACTCTGTTGTACTATGTCTCCTATAGGGTAGACCTGGTGGTCCACTCTTTGAAGGACTTGCCCACGGCTCTGCCTCCTGGCTTTACCATAGGAGCTGTGCTAAAGTAAGTCGACACAATAGTGCCTCTGTAAGGATCCACAGAGAAATCAAACACACTGTCCTAATTCATCTGGGCTTCTTTTGTTTGTGTTCAGACCTTACACTGATTTGGTGTGAAACACTATCAGTTTAACTCACATATTGTAATATATTTAAAGATCTTTCTTTCAAAGTGTATACAGGTTCCTACACATAGATTTCATTGACAATGTAGACTTGAAATCATGATCTAGCTAGCCTAGCTACGTGTGTAGACATTTATTTTGAATACTCCGAGCGCACTAGAGTATATCACTTTCTGAATATCTACTATTGAAGTAGGATTGTCTTCACCACAACTGTGGAATGAAGTAGCCTCCGATATTTTAATGGTAAATATTTGTTTTGAGGGGTGGCAGCTTAGCCCAGTGGTTAGAGCATTGGACTAATAACCGAAAGGTTGCAAGATCAAATCCCCGAGCTGACAAGGTATAAATCTGTTGTTCTGCCCCCTGAACAGGCAGTTAACCCACTGTTCCTAGGCCGTCATTGAAAATAAGAAACTGACTTGCCTAGTTAAATAAAGGTATTTGAAATACATATATTTGTTTTGCTTCCTGTTCTTTAAAGGCGGGAGAACCCCCATGATGCAGTGGTCTTGCATCCCAAAAACACGGGCAAATCCCTCGACACCCTGCCCGACAAGAGGTACGAAACACAGTTGCATTTTACTCAGGACACTGTTTGAAGATTATTTTCCTATCTGTTTTAAAGGAGTGGCTTGACATTGATCTTGATTTATTTTTATCTTTATAGTGTGATCGGCACAAGTTCCCTGCGACGGGCTGCTCAGCTAAAGAAAAGATTCCCCCACCTTGAGTTTAAAGATATTGTATCCTTTCACTCACCGCCACTCACAGTATAGCGAAATGTCAAAACAGGATCTTCATTTCAAATCTGATGCACATATCAGTAATGACTATATCTATAGTTGTGAGTTTGTTTCCTTAGTGGGGTTTTTTCCAGCGAGGAAACCTTAACACGAGGTTGAAGAAGCTGGATGAAAAGGACGACTTCTCTGCCATTATTCTGGCTGCAGCTGGACTCCGTCGCATGGGCTGGGAGAGCCGAGTCAGCCAGGTAGCTACTTCCAACATTCCACTTCACAACACCTTGTCCATACCAAGATTAATCTTAATTAATAAAGATTCAATTGTATGTTGTTTATAGTCAATATGTAAGCCCTGCTGTATACGGTGCCTTCGGAAAGCATTCAGACCCCTTGACTTTTTCCACATTTTGTTATGTTACAGCCTTATTGATTAAATATTTTTTTCTCACCAATCTACATACTACCCCATAATGACAAAATGCAAACAGGTTTTCAGAAATGTTTGCAAATGTATTAAAAATAAAAACAGAAAAACCTTATTTACATAAGTATTCAGACCCTTTGCTATGAGGCCAGAAATGGAGGCCAGGTGCATCCTGTTTTCATTGATCATCCTTGAGATGTTTCTACAACTTGGTTGGAGTCCACCTGTGGTAAATTCAATTGATTGAACATGATTTGGAAAGGCATACATCTGTCTATATAATGTTCCACAGTTGACAGTGCATGTCAAAGCAAAAACCAAGCCATGAGGTTGAAGGAATTGTCCGTAGAGCTCAGAGACAGGATTGTGTCGAGGTACAGATCTGGGGAAGGGTACCAAAACATTTCTGAAGAATTGAAGGTCCTCAAGAACACAGTGGCCTCCATCATTCTTAAATGGAAGAAGTTTGTAATTAACCAACATTTTTCCTAGAGCTGGCCACCCAGCCAAACTGAGCAACCGGGGTAGAAGGGCCTTGGTCAGGGAGGTGACCAAGAACCCGATGGTGACTCTGACAGAGTCAGAGAGAGTTCCTCTGTGGAGATAGGAGAACCTTCCAGATGGACAACCATCTCTGCAGCACTCCAATCAGGCCTTTATGGTAGAGTTACCAGATGTAAGCCACTCCTCAGTAAAAGACACCGGACAGCCTGCTTGGAGTTTGCTAAAAGGCACCTAAACACTCAGACCATGAGAAAAAAGATTATCTTGTCTGATGAAACCAAGATTGATCTCTTTGGCCAGAATGCCAAGCGTCATGTGTGCTGGAAACCTGGCACCATCCCTCGTGGCATGAACGGAGCCAAGTACAGTGAGATCCTTGAAGAAAACCTAACCCAGAGTGCTCAGGACCTCAAACTAGGGAAAAGGTTCACCTTCCAACCGGACAACAACCCTAAGCACACAGCCAAAACAATGCAGGAGTGGCTTCGGGGCAAGTCTCTGAATGTCCTTGAGTGGCCCCGCCAGAGCCCGGACTTGAACCTGATCAAACATGTCTGGAGAGACCTGAAAATAGCTGTGCAGCAACGCTCCCCATCCAACCTGACAGAGCTTGAGAGGATTTGCAGAGAAGAATGGGAGAAACTCCCCAAATATAGGTGTGCCAAGCTTGTAGCGTCATACCCAAGAAGACTCAAGACTATATTCGCTGCCAAAGCTGCTTTAACAAAGTACTGAGTAAAGGGTCTGAATACTTATGTAAACGTGATATGTCCGTTTTTTAGTTTTAATACATTTGCAGAAATAAAATAAAAAACAGTTTTTACTTCATCATTTTTGGTTATTGTGTGTAGATTTGATGAGGGGGGGAAAATGATTGAAACCATTTTAGAATAAGGCTGTAACGTAACAAAATGTGGAAAAAGTCAAGGGGTCTGAAAACTTTACGAATTCATTCTATCTTTAATTTGTGTCTTTGCATTTGAAGATCCTGGGCCCTGAGGACTGTATGTACGCTGTTGGACAGGTGGGTAGATTTATTTTATGAAGGAGAAATGTACAACTTTAACTCTTATACCTGTGGTCCTTATTCCATTGTGTAATAACAAAAAACGCTAAACTGTTATTAAAACTGAACATTTTACCTTGAAAGGGTATATCATAGTTGCCAACCCATTATCTCCAGGCCTTCGTTCCGAGACCCCTTTTGGCACTGTATACAGTTGAAGTCTGAAGTTTACATACACTTAGGTTGGAGTCATTAAAACTCGTTTTTCTACCACTCCACAAATGTCTTTCTTAACTAACTATAGTTTTGGCAAGTCAGTTAGGACATCTACTTGTGCATGACACAAGTCATTTTTCCAACAATTGTTTACAGACAGATTTCACTTATAATTCACTGTCTCACAATTCCAGGGGGTCAGAAGTTTACATACACTAAGTTGACTATGCCTTTAAACAGCTTGAAAATGATGTCATGGCTTTAGGAGCTTCTGATAAGCTAATTGACATCATTTGAGTCAATTGGAGGTGTACCTGTGGATGTATTTCAAGGCCGACCTTCAAACTCAGTGCGTCTTTGCTTGACATCATGGGATCTGTACAAACAATAGTACTCAAGTATAAACACCATGGGACCACGCAGCCGTCATACCGCTCAGGAAGGAGACGCGTTCTGTCTCATAGAGATGAACGTACTTTGGTACGAAAAGTGCAAATCAATCCCAGAACAACAGCAAAGGACCTTGTGAAGATGCTGGAAGAAACAGGTACAAAAGTATCTATAGCCACAGTAAAACGAGTCCAATATCGACATAACCTGAAAGCTCGCTCAGAAAAAAGCCACTGCTCCAAAACCGCCATAAAAAAGACAGACTACGGTTTGCAAATGTACATGGGGATAAAGATCATACTTTTTGGAGAAATGTTCTCTGGTCTGATGAAACAACAATAGAACTGTTTGGCCATCGTTATGTTTGGAGGAAAAAGGGGGAGGCTTGCAAGTCCAAGAACACCATCCCAACCGTGAAGCATGGGGGTGGCAGCATCATGTTGTGGGGGTACTTTGCTGCAGGAGGGATTGGTGCATGTCACAAAATAGATGGCATCATGAGGAAAGAAAATGATGTAGATACATTGAAGCAACATCCCAAGAAATCAGTCAGGAATTTAAAGCTTGGTTGCAAATGGGTCTTCCAAATGGACAATGACCCCAAGCATACTTCCAAAGTTGTGACAAAATGGCTTAAGGACAACAAAGTCAAGGTTTTGGAGTGGCCATCACAAAGCTCTGACCTCAATCCTATAGAAAATGTGTGGGCAGAACTAAAAAAGTGTGTGCGAGCAAGGAGGCCTACAAACCTGACTCAGTTACACCAGCTCTATCAGGAGAATGGGCCAATATTCACCCAACTTATTGTGGGAAGCTTGTGGAAGGCTACGTGAAATGTTTGACCCAAGTTAAACAATTTAAAGGCAATGCTACCTAATACTAATTGAGTGTATGTAAACTTCTGACCCACTGGGAATGTGATGAAAGAAATAAAAGCTGAAATAAATCATTCTCTCTACTGATATTCTGACATTTCACATTCTTAAAATAAAGTGGTGATCTTAACTGACCTCAGACAGGGAACTTTTACTGGGATTAAATGTCTGGAATTGTGAAAAACTGAATTTAAATGTATTTGGCTAAAGTGTATGTAAACTTCCGACTTCAACTGTAAGAATTTTCAGCATGGTCTTAACTGACTGAGGGTTGATTGCTTGGCTGTGTTCCAGGGGGCTATTGCCATTGAGGTGCGGGCCAAAGACAAGGACATCTTGGAGATGGTGTCTGTTCTGCACGACCCCAACACGGTTCTGCGCTGTATAGCAGAGCGAGCCTTCCTCAGACGACTGGCAAGTCTCACTCTGTCTCCTAGATGTTTTATTATAGTGTTTGTCCAGTGTATCTGTGAATTGTTGGCTGCTAGTGGATTGTTGATGCTACTTAATGTACATACTCGTATAGGACCAGTTTCCCAGACTCAGACTTGCCTCGGCCTAATCCTGGACTAAAAAGCATGCTCAACGGAGAATCATCATTGAAAGGGCTTTTTAGTCTAGGACGAGGCTTAATCTTTGCTTAGGAAACCGGCATTTGAGGTACAATTGCAAGTGAAAGTAGAAGTCTTTACATTAAAAAAAATAATAAAGTAATGGTAGGCTTTAAAATCATGTCACATAAACAGTACTTAAAAGGGCAATCCGGAGTTGAAACAATCACAACGCGTACACCCCACCTCTATTTTGGTAAAAAGCTGATGGAGGGGTCTGGAGAAATGTAACCACTCACAAATTCGTAGACAGAGCTATGACTAACCATCTAAGATTAAAAAAAATATAGTTTTAAACATGTTTGGAGGCAATACAGTGTTTTAAAAAATATATATATTTACAATGTTTCCAAACATTGGAGTAGAACAAGGTTACATTTTGTGTTCTGATTGGGTACGACAGTTGAACTAAGCTCATGAGGCATTTCTTGTCACGGCCGTCCTCCTCTTCATCTGAAGAGGAGAGACGAGATGGATCTGAGGACCAATACGCGGCGTGGTAAGTGTCCATGGCAAATCTTTAATCAAGAAAGACTGAACACTATACAAACGAGTAACAAAAACAATAAACCAAATTCGACCGTGAAGCTACAAAATGAGACCTGTGCTGAAACAAGCCATCAACATAGACAATCACCCACAAACAAACAGTGCAACCCAGGCTACCTAAGTATGATTCTCAATCAGAGACAACTAATGACACCTGCCTCTGATTGAGAACCATACTAGGCCGAAAACATAGAACTGCCCCAAAACATAGAAAAACAAACATAGACTGCCCACCCAACTCACGCCCTGACCATACTAAATAAATACAAAACAGAAATAAAGGTCAGAACGTGACATTTCTAAATTATATTCCTCAAGAATAAATGGGTATAAATCATTACAGTGCATCAGTATACCAGTACATCACTGGGCCGAACACCCTGCCATTCAGGCGGTGTCAGAGGAAGGCCCTAAGTCACCCAAGTCATAAACTGGTCTCATTGCTACCACACGGCAAATGGTACCGATGCACCAAGTCTGGAACCAACAGGACCCTGAACAGCTTCTACCCCCAAGCCATAAGACTGCTCAATAAACTGAACAAAAATACTGAGGTGTATTTCTGTCTGTAATATAAAGCCCTTTTGTGGGGGAAAACTCTTTCTGATTGGCTGGGCCTGACTCCCCAGTGGGTGGGCCTATGTCCTGCAAGTTATGTAAAATTCACACATTAGGGCCTAACGAGTTTATTTCAATTGACTGATTTCCTTATATGAACAATAACTCAGTAAAATCTTTGCAATTGTTGCATGTTACGTTTATATTTATGTTCAGTATAGTTAGTTCAGGTTAACTATTTAACGATCTGACCATTTTTTTGTCTCATCACATACACCGATGCTACTGTTTATTATCTGTCCCGTTGAATAATCACTTTATTCCTAGTTATACCGTATGTACATATCTAGCTCAATTACCTCATACCCCTGCACATCGACTCGGTACTGGTAACCCGTTGTATATATATAGCAAAGTTATCATTACTCATTGTGTATTTATTATTACTTGTTGTAACTTTTCTATTATTTCTCTATTTTATTTGTCTCTGCGTTGCTGGGAAGGGGTCGTAATCAAGCATTTCACTGTTAGTCTACACCTATTGTTTACGAAGCATGTTACAAATACAATTTCATTTTATTTCATTCATTTCTTCATTTAAAATAATTTATGCAGCAACTGCAGATTACCCCCTATAACCAAATGTCAATATTTTCTTGTATGTCCCATTATATTTTACTGTCTACACTCCAGTGTAATCACTTTCGCTTGTTGTAGGAGGGGGGTTGCAGTGTACCAGTTGCTGTCCACACTGAAGTCAAGGCCTCTCAGGTGAGGGCTTATGACATTTGCTAACGTGTACGCGTGTGTCATCGCATATCCATGGTTGCGTTCTTGCGTGTGTGCCTTTTGCAACTGTTGTTTTCTATTTACCCCAGCTCTACCTGACGGGTGCAGTGTACAGCCTGGATGGCTCAGACAGTCTCAAGGAGACCATGCAGACCAGCATTGCTTCAGACAATAAGGTCCGACTACTGATGTCTCACTCCCAGTCAGAACACAAATGAACCTCTTCTCATTAAACGTGTCAGCTCACCAAGGGGCTCCCTTCTCAGGGCATATTTATTTGGTTTATTTAAGCCGTCTTTCCTCTGTGGTAGGTGGAAGAGCGAGTGGATGAGTGGGTCCAGCGAGTTGGCGTCACAGCGAACAACATGCCAGGCCCGGCACAGGATGCATCTGAGAAGCTAGGTCTAGACCTGGCCAATCTACTGCTGAGTAAAGGGGCTAAGGAGATCCTCACCGTGGCCAGGGAGCTCAACGATGCGCAATAAACTCACTCTGTGCCCCCAGCTGGGTCTGGAGGTGTAACCTGCACTTACCGGTAGTCCATACTAATATTAAAGCTCACACATGGCTGACTGAGGACTCATGATATAGAATAGCACCACTAGACCTGGGTTCGAATAGTATGTGTTTTCATTTAGAGTTTGATTTAGCCTGCTTTCTGCGCCAGAACATTAATGTACAGGTGACTGCCAAAATAATGGGAACACTTGAGTAAATGACGGCTACAGTGTATATTAGTATTAAAAACAGGTGCTTCCACAGATGTTTGTGTCCTGAGTTAATTAAGTAATTAGGATCCCATCATGCTTAGGGGTCATGTATAAAAATACTGGGCAGGCCATAGGATCACAATGCCCTCATCCACAGGGCACGAATGGTCGCTGAATGGTTTGATGAGCATGAAAACAATGTAAGTCGTATGCCATGGCTATCTCAGTCACCAGATCTCAACCCAATTGAACACATGGGAGGTTCTGAAGCAGCGCCTGAGAGTGTTTTCCACCACCATCAACAAAACACCAAATGATGGAATTTATCGTGGAAGAAGGTTGTCGCCTCCTGCTAATAGAGGTGCATTGAAGCTGTTCTGGCTCGTGGTGGCCCAACGCCCTCTCGAAACACTTTGTGTTTCCTTTATTTTGGCAGTTACCTGTACACACGTTGAGGGACTCCATTTCTAACTGTTGTTGGGATCATGCTACCTCTTTCATCAACAGAGCTCTGATAATCTTGTTTGGTGAATGACGTGTGTGACATATTAGTGATGTCTGTTTACCAGACCCAGAACATGCAAGCTACAGTGACAAACTCTAGCTTATGAGTACTATCAGACCAAGCCCAAGGCCACCTGTCTACAACACCAGCGCCACTAGTATTATTACGTGTCTATATATATTTTTTATTTGATTTCCCTTGATCGATGGAATACTATGTCAAGACAATTAGGAAAGCGCTGCCTATAAACAAACGCTAAACACTGGATGCCGTACAAAAACTAAATGTTGGATACCTGTGGCATTTTCCTTTCAGCGTGTTCACATAAGTTTCATGTGTTTTGATCCTGGGAGGATTTTTATTGCTTACTTGTTTTGCTATACCAATTTGAAGAACGTAAAAGCAGCGTAAAAGGACACCCAACAAACGTCCTCTGCATTCTTAAAAACAGGGCCTGTATTCATGAAGCGTCTCAGAGTAGGAGAGCTGACCAGGTACTCCCCGGCCATGTGGTCTTATTCATGATGTTCAAATCTGATCCTAGATCAGGTGTGGTATGTTCACTGTGTGTACTTGATCCAGCCTACCACTCCACGACTTCAGAATTGAACAAGAATTCCATAACCATCCCACTAGATATTGCTCATATGGTAACTATGTGTGTGTGTGTGTTATGAAGAAAATCGAGAAATTAATTGAACATACTATAGTTGTAGGCTACCTTTTAGATATGTTGTGGCATTTGTTAACAAACCTTATGCTGTCAGATAGCATAGTTTTGTGCCTTACTTTAGTTTCTGTCTATATGGCTGCTGCGTGTACAGCTTTGCTTACAACATTATTACCTTGAACTACAAATAGGCCTTTTCCCTTGTACCCCTTGAGCCTGCACAGGTTTTCCTGGGTGTCGCCCCATTGTGAGCCCTCTAACTTATATTTTTGCAGAATTCAATTATGTTGCATCATGTTATATTAAGTGGCGTTATGTTGTCTGACTATCGATACTCGGAAGGCGTAGAGAGGGTGGTTGTGCCATATTTCTGTTTTTGCAGCTTTCTGCTTTCCGCTGTAGTGCTCAGACATTTTAAGGAGACGCTGGTCAAATGATACTTGCCATACCATCTAGTCATTGAATATTGCAGCATTCAGCATGATATGACAGAATGTGGAAATGTCTTGCAATCTTCGTTAATTCTGTGTCATTAAAAGGAGGCCGCCTCAGTTAAAGCCACTTGTTACTCTCTAGCTTGTACATTGAAAGTATTTCATTTGATTCGTCGTTTATTATTCAACCAATGTTTGGTAGAGCAGCAGAGTTTTCAAGTAAGCGTTTTAATTTTCTTAATCCTCTTCGTTCTTCTCGGGTCTTAAAGGAGCAATCTGCAAGCGCTTCAACCATTTTGGGACTTCTGAGTTAATTAAATGTACCCATTGATTCTTGAAGAATATAACTTAGAAATGTCTCACAAGCTTAGTTCAACTGTCGTACCCCATTAGAAACCAAAATATAAGCTTTTTTTCACTCCAATGTTTGTTAACAAAGTAAATATAAACAAACATGCCTCAAAATATGGGTAAAACCATAATTGTAATATCATGGATGGTCAGTCTTTGCATCCATAGCTCTGTCTGTGAATTTGAGAGTGGTTACAACCCTATCCCTCAGCTTTTTACCAAAACAGGCATGGGAAAACACATTTTTATTGTTTCAACTGCTGATTGTAGCTTTAAAGGGAAAGTTCACTATTTTACAAATTTCCTCACCCTGAAAGTGATCTGGCCTAGGAGAAGCTAATCCATGTTTTCTTTAAATAGCCACTACAAACTTAAGATAACTTTGGCCACCGAAGCTAAAAATCAACAGAAGTGGTGGGGGCTACCACAGCAGGTTCATCAGACAATGGAAACGCCTTGTTCACATTGGCAGTTTGAAGTGACTCAAATCATATTTTCTTGCATGTCCGATTCAAATCTGTTGACAGTTTGACAAGAACATGTGGCAGCTAACTAGCTTGTTAATTGTTTACAAACAAATTAGTGAATGTGCTAGAAAGCTAAACCGCTAACCAGCTAGCTAGTTGACTGCTGTGGCTAGCTAGTTCACTGCTGTGGATGGCCAAAAAGTACTCGTTTTGAAACTTGGATAATCTTATCCTTTGAGGCTTTCAAGGTGTTCTTACACTATGCTTTTCAACATTCAAAGCAACTGGTAAACGTCCATGGCAGGCATTGTTATCACATTAGCTTGCAACATAACTTCTGAGTGATAGGAAGCACGAGCGCCACCACCAATCAGCCTACACCACTGAGCACACACCCTTAGTTGCTATAACAACTAGCATAGCCAAGTAAGCAATTGACTGCTGTCTGAACACACACAAATCCGATATTGTCACTTGAAACTTGCTATTTGGACAGTCAGTATTCCAAAATGGATTTGAGAAACAAAACTGATTTGAGCATTAAGGCCTGCAGTATGAACAAGGCTTAATTGTCTACTGACTTTAAGTTACTCCCTGCAGTTTCCACATGGCTCCTTGTCAGATACCTTTTTCCGGTCGTATAGGCTGGCGGCAATGTCGGTAATATGACATGCAGTTCCTCACCATCAGCTTGATGGGACATCTAAATCAGCTATTTGGCCCCCCCCCCCCCCCCCCCTTTGCTGATATAACATCCTCCACTCTTCTGGGAAGGCTTTCCACTAGATGTTGAAACATTGCCCCCGAGGACTTGCTTCCATTCAGCCACAAGAGCATTAGTGAGGTCGGACACAACAGCCCCAGTTGGCACTATGCATTGGGGAAGGTAGCATTCTCCTGGCATCCTCCAAGCCCAGATTTGTCCGTTGGACTGCCAGATGGTGAAGCATGATTCATCACTCCAGAGAACGTGATTCCACTGCTCCAGAGTCCAATGGCAGCGAGCTTTACACCACTCCAGCCGACGCTTGGCATTGCACATGGTGATCTTAGGCTTGTGTGCGGCCATGTATACCCATTTCATGAAGCTCGCGACAAATAGTTATTGTACTGATGTTGCTTCCAGATGCAGTTTTGGAACTCTGTAGTGAGTGTTGCCAACGACGATAGACAATATCTGTGCGCAACAGGTACATTTTTCATGTTGTTGGACCCAGCATGAATCTAGCCCATGATCCATGGCGGTGCAATTAAGTGCTGTGCTCCGACTGATCCACACAGGGCTACAAGTAGCCAACCATACTGAAGCATCGTGATGACATTCAAATGGGAATTAATGTTAAAATAGTGACTATATTGTAGCCTTCATTACATTGTAGACAAGGTGCCTACCAGGCAGCAGTACCAGCAGGAATGTGGATATGAGTGCCACCAAAGGTCAACAAAGCACTCTCACATTTCCATGATCAGATTTTGCACCAGTGTTTGCAACTTTTGTGATTCCACCTGAGGCCCACATCATCTTTTTTTTCCAGCTTGATACATTAATCAATAGCCAAAAGTTGCAGCTAGCTAGCTAGCAAGCTAGTTATTTGCTTGCCAGCCATAGTTAACGTTGTCAGTTCTGGTCAGTGATATGATATCATCACAATTAGCGAAGTAACTAGCTAACAACAAACTTAGCAGTTATAGAAAGGGCAAGTGATGATAAACAAAAAGCTAGCTAGCGCGCTACCTTCCATGGTATTGCAGCTGCATGACTGCAAGACGTCCCCTGCAACACAAGAACACACTAACTCAACACCATCACCCCCATGGCAGACTGAAGACAGCGGTGCAGAACGCCTCAAGATAAAAATGTAATATTCAATATCTGTAAGTTTGACTAAATATTAGCACTTCACTCCACATACTCGTGGGCAATAACCTTCAATCTGGATAACAACACAAAACACATTATGAGGCTAGAGAAATGTATCGACCAATATCACCAATACAAACAACACCAACACATGTCAGAGCGTAAGCATGGAGAACCAATCCCCAAAAGAAAAGGAGACTCCTTGACGGACACAGACGTCACCTTCAAATAATATTTTTGCCGAAGATCGTATCTCCGCCGAGTTGGGAAACCTTAGCTTTTGCTATCTACATTCATTAATTGTGTGTCTAATTAAATATAGTTAGTTCTTCATTCATCATTTCTTTAACAGTCTTCAAAGAGGTATTTTCATTTTCTTCGTCCTCATCTTCAATCTTCATTCTTCTTGGTCTTTACCAAGAAAGAACAAGGAACCCATGCCTTGGCTCCGTATTTACTATGATGTCAGGGTAAATGTTCATCATAAAATTAAATGGAATTCAAACAATTAGAGAATTATTTCATAACCATGTTTAAAAAATGTTTTTACATCAATTGTAGCACAAACTGTGGCACGTTTTCAAATCACAATACAGTATTGATCAGAAGCTACTGTCTGTTCCAACATGATCACACAAAATAACTTTTACACGGGTTGAAAATCACTGTCACAGAAACCAGCCAATATTGATCTGCCGATTAAGATGTGTTAAGCGAGTGAACCACCCTGCTAATGATTTAGGTGTTAGTTAGTGACTTAGGGTTGAGTATGGGGTTAGTTAGTGACTTAGGGTTGAGTATGGGGTTAGTTAGTGACTTAGGGTTGAGTATGGGGTTAGTTAGTGACTTAGGGTTGAGTATGGGGTTAGTTAGTAACTTAGGGTTGAGTATGGGGTTAGTAAGGGACTTAGGGTTGAGTATGGGGTTAGTTAGTGACTTGGAGTTGAGTATGGGGTTAGTTAGTGACTTAGGGTTGAGTATAGGGTTAGTTAGTGACTTAGGGTTGAGTATGGGGTTAGTTAGTGACTTAGGCTTGAGTATGGGGTTAGTTAGTGACTTAGGGTTGAGTATGGGATTAGTAAGTGACTTAGGGTTGAGTATGGGGTTAGTAAGTGACTTAGGGTTGAGTATGGGGTTAGTTAGTGACTTAGAGTTGAGTATGGGGTTAGTAAGTGACTTACGGTTGAGTATGGGGTTAGTTAGTGACTTAGGGTTGAGTATGGGGTTAGTTAGTGACTTCGGGTTGAGTATGGGGTTAGTTAGTGACTTAGGGTTGAGTATGGGGTTAGTAAGTGACTTAGGGTTGAGTATGGGGTTAGTTAGTGACTTAGGGTGTGGTATGGTAGTGACTAAGGTTCCGGCATGGGGTTAGTATTTTAGGGTTATGCATGGTAGGGACTGAGGCAAGGCTTAGATTAGAAAACAAAAAAACGAACACATCAGAAACAACAACACGCCCGGATTCGTACTTCTGCCACTCGCGGATTGCAAGCTCGGGGTGTACATTGTAATTTTCTGGACAATGCAGTAATTTTGTTCTGGGATATAACAACCAATACTTGCAGAAATAATGTCCAAAAGGTCATGGTGTGAGTAGTTATACAGCATGTACAAAATGTTTGTGACATCTGATATATTTAATGAATGATTGAGGAATGACTGGAAAATAAGTCATCCATGCTTTTTTCCTTACTGTATTTTCCTTACTGTATTTTCCTTACTGTATATGTATAGCTTTACAGAGAGAGAAAGATGCAAACAGACAGATGGTCCAACCGATTGTATTAACCGACCGAAAAAACATTCCACCATTACTCACCCACATTAGATCTGAGTGTAGCCCTGAAAGTCTGAACAAGGAGCTCCCAGAAAGCTTTCTCAGTTTTGTTCCCAGCCACACCATTCACACTCACCAGGAAGGGACCGTAGTTTGGTGTCCTCTGTGTGAAACGGCAAAAACAACGCGTTTCATTTTTATTTGAGACGTTGTGAAATGCCAGAATACCACAACTATCTTTGACATTGAAGACACGTGCAAAACGCAGTATCACTCCATGCCATGCAATGCAACGAATGTCACCTTGCACTACAGAACATTACATTTTCTACATTACTTCTTGCTGCCAGGTATCCAGGATTCTAACGGTTGCCACTCACAGAGCGAGAGCCTGAGATGACCACTGTAAATCTCAGGATGATGAGGTCACTTGGTTCTGGGATATAACAGCCAATACCTGCAGAAATAATGTCCAAATAGGTCAATGTGTGAGTAGTTATCCAGTATGTGCAGCATTTGTGTGACAGAGGTGTTGTTATATTTTATGACCGTCATTGTAAATAACATGCATGCTTTTTCCATTATTTACATCAGGTGACTTGTCCCTAAGCAACCCCCCCCCCCCCCTCCCACCCCCCAAAAGAAGGGACCATAGTTGCAGTCCTCTGTGTAGGTGAAACTGCAAAAACAACTGTGTTCACCAATGACATCTGACATACAATACAATCACTGACACATCAACTGCTAAGAATCTAACAATACAGCATCTAACAATGAGACAATCTAACCTAGTAATCTACTAACTTGAATCCTGCATTGGTCTCCTGCAGTCTTCTCATGGCACCGCTAAGGATCCCTCTGAATGCGACATCAGTACTGTAGGTCCCATTGGGTGTGTTTAAGATGCTGTTGACTACGACCAGCTCAACGGAAGACTGTTGAAATTGTAATTTACAAAGTCAACTATACTGTAGTGTATAGGTTATAGAGATTACTTTACTAAGCAGTAGTAAGTAAGTATATTTGACATTACTTTCAGTCAGGATCCCAGGAACCAGCAACAGCAGAGCTGTGGAGAGAACAGGTGCAACGGTCCTCATACTCATCATGTATTCAGGTCCGGTTGGAAGTGTACAGTACTACATTTTTCTGTTGAATGGCAAGGACAGAAAATAATAAGATGTACTTCCTCTTCCCTTTGTCTGATGCTATCGTGCAATGTATGTGTAATGTATGTTTTGAACTGGCATGTGGCGTGAGTGCCAATCGGTTTACAAGTGCTATCATCCCAACTCCTTGTCACACATTGCCATGCCAAATATTCAATTTTTAGATGCCAATAGACTGGGCGCTTTAGCTTCCCTTTCTCCACTGGGGGTCACCATTCAGCAATTACTTAGAATGAGGGCCACAACAATCAAGGTCAAGCATATTGAACAAAAAAACATAAACTCAACATGCAACATTTTTAGTTCGTGTAAGGAAATCAGTCAATTCAAATAAATTCATTAGGACCTAATCTATGGATTTCACATGAATGGGAATACAGCTAGGTGCACCTGTGTAACGATCATGCTGTTTAATCAGCTTCTTGATATGCCACACCTGTGGATGGATTATCTTGGCAAAGGAAAAATGCCAAGTAACAGATATAAGAGAAATACGTTTTTTTGTGCATATGGAACATTTCTGGGATCTTTTATTTCAGCTCATGAAACATGGGACCAACACCTTACATATTGCTTTTATATTTGCATTCAGTGGACATGCTTACAAATCAATCGAGATATGCTCAATAATATGTTTCCCTTTTTTGAAATTGTGCATGTTGAATGAATTCAATACTGTATATGAATAATGAATGATGTATTTTTTACAATATCTCCATATGAACTTATGTTAGTCATACACGTATGACAATACGGTCGATCGGATAATAGTTTATTGTTAGATAGTGTGTTGTTCTGTTGCGTACACTTGAGAAGGGATAGGAACTCTAGTAAGTCTCACTAGAGAAGTCTCACCTGGGCAAAGTAACTAGAAGCTACAGCAACAACATCAGTGGAACGATCTTAAAGGGACAGTGCAAATAAAAAGTTATGTTGATGTAAACAAAAATCACAATCACTCTATATTGTGAACCCTACTAAAAAGGGTGTTTTATATTGTTTGTCGGTTGTTTAAAGAACATAATTGCATGTTAATTACCAGTTCATTATTCTTATTGAGAATTCACACAATAGATCACAAAACTTTCGAGAAGCACTGCAGGTAAGCCTTATTAGTGAATTCATCAGGAATCAAGGTAAGACCCTAGTGCAGACAGTGTGAAGTAACAATGTTTATTGTAACCACATGGGCAGGTAAACGACAGGTCACGGCAGGCAGGGGGTGATAATCCAGAGCAGAGGCCAAGGTACAGGACGGCAGGCAGGCTTAGGGTCAGAGACAGGCCAGCAGGTACAGGGTCAGGACAGGCAAAGGGGGGGGGGGGGGGGGGGGGGGGGGGGGGGGGGGGGGAGACTAGGGAAAACCAGGAGTTGAGACAAACCGCCGGTAGGCTTGAACAAACGAGACGAACTGGCAACAGACAGACAGAAATCACAGGTACAAATACACAGGGGATAATGGGGAAGATGGGCGACACCTGGAGGGGTTGGAGACAAGCACAAGGACAGGTGAAACAGATCAGGGCGTGACAGAATTCTTGAATCTACACGCATCTTTTTTCAATAAAGATGAACCAATTTAATGAGGGCTTTTTAGAATTACACAGTGGCATTTAACTTGTTTACTTCATTATGCCCAGAAGAGCCTTTCATCCAAAGAACACCTTCCATTCTGACATTGGAAGCAGAGGAGCACTCCTACCACCAACCATGCATGACCTGGTGGTAGGAGTGCTAAATCTAAGACCGTATTAAACAAATTACCAATAAATAACCACTTTGCCTTTGCATGCCTTGTGTGTGTCTGTGTGTGTGTGTGTGTGCGCGTGTGTCAGTGCTCCTCCTTCCAGCCTACTTCCTTTTAATGAGGTAAGGGCTGTAATCAGTCAATTCATTTCTATCGAACAGCATCAATACTTTGAGGTGGTTGATCCATCCAAACAAGAGCATGGTACCTTAGGTCCATTTTTATGTAAACGGAATAGTGTCTCTGGTTATGTACACAAGCTAATGTTAGTGATTACTGGCTATGGCCATAGAGGTACCTGTATTGTATTGTACTTTACTATTACTATATTCCTAGAGCTCTGGCTATGTGGAGTATAGGGATCTAAGTCTCACACAGAATAGTCTGGTTAAGGAAACAGAGTTCATATACAGAAGGTTCATTTGCGTGAACTATCTGTTATGTGAAGTTATCCAGGCTGTTTATTGTTTTTGATTCTTCTGCGGATCAATCCCCCCCCCCCCCCCCCCCCCCCCCCCCCCCATCCCGCAGCTCGCAAATCTTTATCCTGCTCTCTCTCTGCTCTGCCTTTGAATATATCTTATGATGCTCCAGAATGAGGACCCCAGAGTTCTAATTCCTAATTCAATGGTTTTGGTCCTGCGCCTAATCCCCAATGTACCATTGCGTCTACAAGTATGCCCCTACATCAAATATTATTGTAAATAAATCTATAGTGGGCTCTTTAAGTTAACTTTGCTTCTCCACCAGGGGTCACCCTTCCAGTATGTAACAACTGTATGTAAATGGAGGCCCACAACAATTTCGATAAAGAATACAGGCATGCTTCCAAATCATTCAAAGTTAGCTCAATAAAGATTTTTTTTATTATGAAATTGAGCATGTTGATTTGTTAGATATAATAATCATTTCCAACCATACAGCCTTTTGCAATATACAGTGCATTCTGAAAGCATAACATTTTGTTATGTTACAGCCTTAATTGAAAATTCATAAAATATATTTTCCCCCTCATCAATCTACACACAATACCATACAATGACAAAGCAAAAACAGGTTTTTAGAAATGTTTGAAAATCTATTAAAAATAGAAAACAGAAATACCTGAACATAAGTATTCAGACCCTTTGCTATGAGACTCGAAATTGAGCACAGGCGCATCATGTTTCCAATGACCATCCTTGAAATGTTTCTACAACCTGCGGTAAATTCAATTGATTGGACATGATTTGGAAAGGCACACAGCTGTCTTTATGAGGTCCCACAGCTGACAGTGCATGTCAGAGAAAAGGTTGAAATAATTGTCTGTATAGCTCCGATACAGGATTGTGTTGAGGCACCAATCTGGGGAAGGGTACCAAAACATTTATGCAGCATTGAAGGTCCCCAAGAACACATTGGCCTCCATCATTGTTAAATGGAAGAAGTTTGGCACACAGCCAAGACAACGCAGGCGTGGTGTCGGGACAAGTCTCTGAATGTCCTTGAGTGGCCCAGCCAGAGCCCGGACTTGAACCCGATCAAACATCTCTGGTAAGACCTGAAAATAGCTGTGCAGCGACGCCTCCCCATCCAACCTGACTGAGCTTGAGGAGATCTGCAGAGAAGAATGGGAGAAACTCCCCAAATGCAGGTGTTCCAAGCTTGTAGCGTCATACTCAAGAAGACCCGAGGCTGTAATCGCTGCCAAAGGTGCATCAACAAATTACTGAGTAGAGGTTCTTAATACTTATGTAAATATATTTCAGTAATTTTATTATTAGTATTTTTTTTTTTAATGTTAAACCTATTTTTGCTTTGTCATCATGGGGTACTGTGGATTGATGAGTAAAACAAGGATTTAATCCATTTTAGAATAAGGCTGTAAAGTAACAACAAGTAGAAAAAGTCAAGGGGTCTGAATACTTTCCGAATACACTGTACGTACTGTATCTTATCTCAATATGAACCTACATTACATTATGTACACACTTATGAAGCTATAGTAGATCTGATCATGCTTTATTGTTAGATAGTGTGTTGGTGTATACACTTGAGAAGTCATCTGAACTCTAGTAACCTCAAGCCTCACCCAAAGTAACCTAGACTCTGCAGCATCAGCATCAATGGAACAGGTGCCGGCTAAAGGGGCATTGGATGTGGACATAAACCAACAAGTCCTCAGAATAAAGCATGTATGTTCTGAGGGAACCCGGAGTGTGGTTTTTCTTCATCTGCAATTGATTGAATTATAGCGTACATCTTCCCCACACCCCACACGCCAGGAGTCAATGCAGACAAATTCCTGCCCTGTAGCTGTGGAGGGACACGAAATGACAACGAATCAATGCAACAGTGGACGTTTGTGCATTTTCAGGTGTTCAAGCCTCAACTTGCCATGCAGTGTTCAGAGTGCTGAGACTGTCTCTTAGAAATGCAGCCCCCTGCATTTATCCGTGGAATTCGATGTTGTCTCCAACAACCTAAAGGAACAACAATATTATGAACATTGCTTGAAGATATAAAACACATACACACACGCACTTGTCAGCCCTCATAGTTTGCAATAGTTTTGAGATGTAGGCTAACAGACAGTGGGCCTACGTTTCAGAGAAAGGGGGACAAGACTGGTCTGATACAACTGATGTAGGCTATACATAGGCCTACATAATATAGATTATAAAATGGCAAAAAATAGATATAAATAGGCCCTGCATAGCTACATTAAATATACATTTCTAAGATATTAGAAACTATTACTATAAGACTATTCTGTAGATAATCCATTGATGTAGTATACAGTTTACATCACTTCCCCGGTCATCCTGAATTAAGATGAATGGATCTGTATTCCCAAGAACAATGTAGCAGGCAGCATGGCCTCGATTTTTTTTCCCCCATGTGAAAATAGTCCTAGCATCCATATCTCTGTAATTGAATTTGAGAGTGGTTACATTTCTTCAGTCCCATCCCTCAACTTTTTAGCTAAACAGTGGCGGGGATGCTTTGATATTGTTACAACTACTGATTGACGCTTTAACATCTCGCCTCACAACGGACCCCTGATCCACACCCAGAACGCCCGCTAGGAACGCCTTAGCGACACAGGCAGAGAGCGCTGCATGCTAGAAGCTGGCAATACCGCCGACCGTGTAGCCTAGCAGCCTATGTTGCGGTACGCAGTGTGAAGATAGGCTGAATACCGCCAGAAAAAGCAAACTTATTGGGAAGCCGCGAATGTAAGGTCTGTCATTGTATCAGTTGTCATTTTTTAATTGAGTTGAACGTTGCATTTTGTCACAGAACCCCAGGTTGGGCTATCCATTCATTCTCTTTCCGAAATGGGACTCTGAATGACGGATAGTCGTCACATCTTGGGAAATGAGAGCGGATCTTTCTATTTCAGGACAGATCTGCCAGTTCTAGTGCACCTAAGGATTTAGAAGAAGAGAGCGAACTGCCACCTTCACATCCTAATCGTAAGGAAGGACGCATCAACATGGACCAGACGTTATTGTGATCCGAATGTGCTACTTGACATCGAACGTCACCTGTCATTTCTGTTATTTTGTATGATTCAATCTTTTTTTTTTATATATACAAGAGCTGTTAAATTAATCCTGTCTTGTCTTAATTCACATGATAGAGGAACAGAATACATTCCTCTTATCCTGAGTTAACTTCAGGTGAGTTATTTTATAACGATTTTTAAAAATTATTATTATGAAGTATTATGACATTTGTCATTGTAGCAAAGTTAATCAGATGGATTTACTACATTAACACTAACAGAAAACGGTCATTGAAATGGTAATTTTAGGTATTATCAACAGTAAATAAATAAAAAAAACTGAAACGTTATGGTGCTTTGTGGGAAAAGTTATGGTATAATATGGTGCATTGTGAGAAAATTGCTCCTTTTAAAATGGTACTGTAATTCCACTCCACAGAATACAGTACTGTACCATATCTTTGGAGCACCAAAAACCTTTTGACCTCTAGTGGTTGCATGGTATTGTTGTTTCTGGCTCATGAATTTATTTTGAGGTGTGCCTTGTATAAGGCTATATTTGTTGCATCCATGAGGGGAGGAATACTGTACCAATTTAACACCCTATCTGATTATAGTGCCCCATCAATTTAAAATGTAAAGATTTAGAGAGTTTATTAATCACAATCACACGGTTGCAGATGTAAATGCAGGGTACAGAGAAAATCTTAAACTCTGATCTGCAACAGTGCAGATCAAAGGGAAGTAAATGAACAATAAAAAATAAAAGTAATAATATATACATATTTACAATTGTAACATGGTAAATTATCATTGGGGTGAGGGCAGGGTAAATGTCTGTTGGGGGGAGATCTCCACAGGGGGAGCAACAGGGGAGGAGCCCAGGGGTGCAGTAGGGGGACAGGCAGAGCAGGTATCTGATTAGTGGTGGCTATTAGGCAGCCTGATGGTCTGGGTGTAGAAGCTATTGGCCATTCTTTCAGGTTTTTTTCCATGATGATCCTATACTGCCTGCGTCTGAGTGATGGAAGCAGAGAGAACAGTCCGTGGCTCGGATGGCTGGGGTCCCTGATGATCTTCCTGGCCTTCCTGCGACACCTGGTGTTGTAGGTGTCCTGGAGGGCAGGCAGTGTGCACCCTCTGTAGCGCCTTGTGGTCGGCAGTGATACCAAGTTGCCGTACCAAGCTGTGATGCAGCCCAACAGTATGCTCTCTATGGTGCCCCTGTAGAACACTGCGAGGTCCCTCAGGGACAGGTCACATTTTTTCAGCTTCCTGAGGTTGAAAAGTCACTGTTGTGCCTTTTTCACCACCGTGTCTGTGTAGTTTGACCATTTCAGCTCCTCCGGAGATGTGTACACCGAGGAACTTAAAGTTTTTGACCGTCTCCACGGCGGCCCCGTTGATGAGGATGGCCAGCCTGGTTCCTCCTGAAGTCCACAATCAGTTCCTTTGTTTTGCTGATGTTGAGGGAGAGGTTGTTTACCTTGCTCCACTCCGTCAGAGTGCCTACCTCCTCCCTGTAGGCCGTCGCGTCGTTGTTGGTAATCAGGCCTACTACTGTCGTGTCATCAGCAAACTTTATGATGGAGTTAGATGCAGTGGTGGGTATACAGAGAGTACAGAAGGGGACTGAGGACGCACCCTTGCGGGGCCCCCCATGTTGAGGATCAGTGTGGAAGAGGTAGTTGCCTACTTTCCCCACCTGGGGCGGTCCATCACAAAGTCTAGGACCCAGTTGCATAGGGAGATAGCTCAGTCCCAGGGCCTTGTGCTTTTGTGGTGAGCTTAGAAGGCACTATGGTATTTAAGGCCGAGCTGTAGTCGACGAACAGCATCCTCACATATGCATTGGTTTTGTCCAGTTGGGTGAGGGCAGTGTGCAGTGCAATGGCGATTACGTCATTTGTGGATCTGTCGGGATGGTAGGCGATTTGGAGACGGTCGAGTGTCGCGGAGGGAGGAGGTTATGTGGTCTTTGACTAGCCTCTCGAAGCACTTCAGGATGACGGATGTGAATGCTGCTGGTCGGTAGTCATTCAGTTCAGTTACTGTCCCTTTCTTGGGCACGGGATGATAGTATGAACATTCCTACAAAACAGAGCTTTATCTTTGTCTTAAACCTTAAATGGTTGAGCATTTTGGTCCTTTTGGCCTGTTTTGCCCTGTAGTCGCTGCCAGTTTGGAAGCCTTTGTTAAGGCGTCTAGAAGTCATTAATATGCTGTAATGTGTAAACACTTTATCTAGCAGCCAACCTGCTTGCATCAATCCCTTGTAATTACAGTAAAATACTGTGAAATACAAACCTCTCCCCTCACTGAATTTAGTTAATGTATCCATTCATTCATTCATCCATCCATGAATTAATTCCAATTACAGTAGCATTGACTTTTTACAGTAAAATACAGTACATTCTACGGTATTGTACTATGTGTCATGACACAGTACTTGCTTTGATACTGTTTTTATATCACAGTAGGTGTACTGTAATATTAAATACAGATTTTTACTTGCCCCGAGCTGCCTGTAAAATACTGTCAGATTCATGCTAACCCCTTTACGGTGTAGATATAGCTATTTTGACTGGTTAATTCATATAGATAGGGTCTAATTGTGATAAATGGAGCCAATCAGGGACCTGTTTATAAGATATCATAACATCAGTGGGATGCATTGATTAGCCTGGTGTGTCATGCCAGTATTTGTTTTACTTCCATGGATTTGGACACGATGACATGGGTTAACCGACTCCTTTCAACTCCACTGTTTTAACGTGGCAAATCAGCGTGTTCTATATGTGGTGGTGGTGGTGTGGGGGGGGGGGGGACACACACGACTGTGCTGTACAGACAGTTAGAATGTGAGCCTTTCTCCAAAGACTCTTCTACGAATTTAGGTCTTACTAGAAGACTACACAGTAAGTCATAAGAGACCAAGCCCACTTCCCTGTTGATCTCATTATTCTTCAGGCAGAGGTTCTACATTACTTATCAAAAAGCTTGCCTTCCTCAGCTCTTAGTTGAAATATGGTCATCTTTTGCTCTCCTTCCTGTCATAACATAGTGATCAAACAAATGCATAAATGTAGTCAGATTGATGTGATGTGAAAGGATATGTGATAGGATATGGTTCATATGACAACAGTAGAGGTTAGACCCGTAGATCCATTTCTCCACCCCATTGTGTTCGCCAGCTCTGTCTTTAGGGTATGTTGTAAAAGTAGTAACTTAATTGAACCCTTCTTGATTTCCTGAACTAACCAACGTTTACACACAGTCTGGCACTATTAGAAAAAAAGGCTCCAACAGTTCCTCTCTACACAGGGACAAGGGTTCTACATGAAACCTTTGTCACCCGAGAAGGTTCTAGGGGTTCTACCTGGGACCATTACATGGTCTTCTACAGAGACAAGCTGAAGAACCATTTAGAACCTTTTTTTTTAAGTGTAGATGGAAATGCACATCTGACCCCCAAAAAACGGTCCTGATTTAAATACTTGTGAAATGAGACACAATTATCCTGGCATTCAAATATAACAGGTCAAATGTTAATATCTTCCTGAACAAAAATGTATGAACGTTAATAGATATAGGTGTTATGTAATCCATATGTCGGTATCATAAGGTATGTACTGTACTGTAGGCCTGCTATGGGATGTCTGGGTTGAATGATCTAAGGCCTGGTAAGTGAGGTCAGTTCAGAAGAGGACAGGCATGGATTAGCCTAGAGTATCGTAGTTGCTAGTTTGGCTGTCATGACTCGTGACATATTAGGCCCACGTAACATGGCTGTATCTTTTGTCAAATCTGGGTCCCTTGAGGCCAATAGGGTTTCCTCTCTCCCCTCCGTCAGTAGAATGTGTGCGCCGAGATTTGTAATAAGGGCAAGTCGAGGATCACACCATTCCCATACATTATTGGAATGCCCGTGCTTGGCAGCGTACCTGTAACGGCTGCAACTTTCCCAAGGCTCCAGGCCTTAGCTCCCAGCATCAGCTCCCAGCCCTCCCAGATCAAGGGTAAAAGAAAGTTAATGTTAATCCTCGACGGATTAGGAACCCATGAGTGATTAAATGTGACTTCTGTCTTCAGAAAAAAAGGACAAATTACTATACCACCTTCGTCTGGGAACTTTACAGTGGACTCTACTCGGAACAAAATCCAGATTACATATCTCTATTTCCATCATCTTTATAATAACCGATTCATCACGTTATGATCACGGAGAATATTGCATTTCTCAGGCGCTCGTCATCTCCCGAGACAGTGGAAGTCCTAGGAATACAGTTACCCCTACATGTAATTCCCGAAGTTCCCAGGGAACGTTATACAATCCTACAATTCTTATCAAAGTGAAACTACAGCTAGCTCTTATCACAAGCACATATCCCCCTGACAGCTTGAGCAGAACCGAATCCATGGTGTTTGACTCTGAGGATTGGGTAGACAGACAGACAGACAAACATGTTTGTTCATTGCCTCTGCAGTTAGCCAGTGGTGTTTCCTCTCCTCAAAACAACCTCCTGGGACTTGCTGCTACTCAGTGATGTCTATGCATCAGCACAGCCCCTTTAGACTGCAACCAGATACAGTATGTGCTTCTTGCCAGAGCACCAACATCTAGACCAGCTCCACCTTACAGACCTGTACTTTATGGATAGGAAGGAAGGAAGAATACATTTTGTCGGATGATGTTCTTACCAGCTGCACAATTGCCGGAGTGTGTGTGAGTGGCACATTTGGATCACCATATCCTATCGGAATTGCACCGCCATGTGGTTAAAGGTAATCTTTATTATTCCATATGGAGATTTGGTTTGTAGGCAGGATGAATACACGACACACAATACAAAACAGAGGCAATGCAAATAAAAATAAATATAAACATGTATGGGAAAAAATGGGAAATATTTTTCTTCCTCCCTCCTGTAGTGCCTCAAACACACCCCTACACCCCCGTTGCAGAACGGTGGTATGGCTGATAGTGGAACGGCCGTCAAGCCTCCTGAACCTGAATCAGTCAGCATCCCGATGGAGGAAACCATCTGTAATGGGGGAACACAGGAGCCTTCTCTGTTGACAAATCTGAAGAAGGTGGAGAACCACATCACAGAGGCCCAGCGTTTCTCCCATCTCCCCAAGCGTTCAGCGGTGGACCTGGAATTCACAGAGCTCTCCTACACCATCCGGGAAGGGCCGTGCTGGAGAAAGAGAGGTACAGTAACATACACCACATTGTCTGTCGACGATCCTCAAACGAACAGATGTATGGGGCAGGAGATCTTCCTGGCCACATGCCGTGACCAGGAAAAACTCTGGACTTTGGTTATGGCCTGGAACTAGGGCCCTGAGTCTTTTCCTAGTCAGTTCTTGTTGTCAGTAAAAGCTCCTTGCCCCAGTTGAGGCTTCCTGAATCGTTTAGGACCAATTTGTAGTAGGCTGCTGGATTGACTATTTGTTTCTTGGTGATAGCTGTCAGAATAGGTGCGAATTAGAGATACCTCAGTGTCTAGATTTGCATTGCATGATTAAATAGATGTATGTTGACAAAAGCAATGACTGTGAGCAGATGAGCTCTCCACTTACCAGTGTGCTGTAACACTAATGAGAGGATAACTCATGTGCTAGGGCTGTGACCTTAAAAGGGCAACTCCACCACTTTTCAACCTCATTTTCAATATCTCCACAATACCACCTACATAGGTGAAAACTGCACACTTCTATGTTTTGTAGAAAAGTAGAAAAGAACAAATGTTCTACCCAAAAACAGTGATTTTCAAACACTTTGAGATATGTGGTGACATGGGGAGAAACCAATTACACTCCCTCTGGCTAGAAACTTGTTGCATTTTTCCTCCCTTCTTTTAATCCTACCCTGTGATGTCACAGAGTATGATTTCTTTTTAGGAACTTTCTTCTTTATCTTTAAAAACATGTAGACACTGGTGTGGTGCTGGAGATGATGAATAGGAAGTTAAAAAGTGGCAGAATTTTCCTGTTCTGCCTGTGCTCTTCTGTCGAAGCAATTGCAGTAAATAATTCAACACCATTACACTAAGCTGTGGGCCCTCAGAATGCTCTGCAGGAAATGGGCTGTGTTTGAGCGGTTTATGCTTTATGGTCAAGAAAATGATATTCCATCACAAGTGCCATGTCAAAATGAACCATTGACTATTGACTCAGGATTTCGGATTTAGAAAAGTCACGTGACATTTTCTCTATAAATCTCTCACATGGCAAGAAATCCACATCCAAAGCGGGTAACATCTTAATTATCTCAGGTGTGCAAGATAAGCTAAAAATGAACTGTCTGCACACTCTCTCTTTACCTCTTTCTCTTTACTCTTTTTATTCTCTATCTCCCTTGCATGCTCTCTCTCCCTCTCTTTCTCTCTCTCCCTCTCTTTCTTTCTCTCTCTCCCTCTCCTTCTCTCTCTCCCCGCCACTGGGCACACACTGGTTGAATCAACGTTATTTCCACGTTTTTTTCAATGAAGTTACGTTGAACCAACATGGAATAGACATTCAATTGAAGTCTGTGCCCAGTGGGCTGTCTCTCTCTTTTTCATTATCTCTCTCTCTCTCTCTCTACCTTCTCACTGTTCCTCACATTCACAAGCCATGCAGTATAGTGGTCGAGAAACTATCCCCTTCAGCCAGCTCAGCCAGCTCAGCCAGCCCCTATGCTAATACACACAGCTGTCTCATTCAGCCTTTGATGTCTCTGAAATCCAGGAACACAGATCACAGCTCCTATATGTTTAATTTTGGGGGACATCATCATTACCGGGGGAAGGGACTTGTGGCTTTACACACCCATATACACAGGTCTGCATCCCAAATGGCACCCTATTCCCTATATAGTGCACTACTTTTGACCAGAAGGCACTACTTTTGACCAGGGCTCTGGTCAAAAGTAGTGCACTATATAGGGAATAGGGTGCCATTTGGGAATCAGACATAGTCATTAAGAGTGCCATGGTGCCACACACTGAGTGTGTAAGTATCCCCTGGCCTAGCCTAGGAGTTTGACAGGTTTGCAAACAGTTGTCAGTTGCTTTGAATGGCTATGTCCCCCCTAATCCACATCTCACTCTGGGGCTGCATGTACATTGCTGGCAGACAGGGATAGATCAATATAGTAACTGTTTTATGTCCCCCATCATCAAGGAAAAAGCAACAAATCAGTTGATTCTTGCCCAACAAGTCACATGAATTTGGCTGTGTGACAGCCACGGAATTTAAGTACAGCTAATCGTTTGATAATAGATACCTGGGTCAGAGAATTACACTAATTGACTGAGTGTAGATGTTGTACTGTGTTTATGTACTGCATGCACCGCTGTACACGGTGAAGGTTTAGTGGAGCATTAGGTTCAAGGTAAACACAGATGACTGACACAGAGGTATGCCAGCTAGCACACAGACATACTAGTCATCTGTTATGAAACCCATGGATTGACCATCATCACCCAGTCACAATTAGACCCAGGAGTTTTTCCAGGAGTTTTTCCTAACCAGATGACCTGGCCCTAGTTGCACAACAATGAACGGCAGACCTGAAGATCTGAATTTTCAAAGCCATGATCAAATCTCACGCTAGCTCTCCGGGACTAGTAGACCTGTAGCTCAGAGCTGGCAAAGCCCTGATATTTGACCAAAAAAAATACTCTTCCACTCCCCTTACTAACTGGGCACCTTCCCAAAAGCCACGAGCAAACCTTGAATAAAACACTTTCCATTGTCAGTGTTTTGTCATTTACCCTCGGTCCAGCAGCATCACTGCCTAGATAAATGCAGTGCCGGACCAGTCTGTGTCATATAGGCTGGTTCTATCATTCTACACAGGCTGTCTGATATCACATAATGGAATGTCAGCTGCGTTGAAGGTTGTTTGAAAATGTCATTGCCTTATTTAGCATTGCAGTCTGAATCAGACTTTGGAGAGAGCACTCGAGAGTAAGTGGCAGATTCCAATTCGATCAAATCCACGGAGCACATAATGCATATTTCAGTCTGGTTCACATGCACACAGACACATGCACACACATGCACACACACCCACCCACGCATGCACGCGTGCACACACACACACACGCACGCACGCACGCACACCATCCATCTATCCATCCATCCATCCACTGCACTCTCAGTGAGACACTGATTGATGTGGTGCAGCTAGCTGCTGATAAGCCCTTTTCTAAACAAAGACATGTGAATAAGTAGCATACTGAAATCTAGCTGAAATCCTGCCTCAAAGGTGTTCCTTAAAATAGACAGCTAAGCTGCTGTGCTGTGTGAGGATATACCGTGGAGGGTTAATAGAACAGTGTGCTTCCTGGAATTTAAAGAGGTCTTAAGCCGTGGGGAGCTAACTGAGACAGGAAAAGTACCTGTTTTCCTGCATAATAGCAACATTATATTTTGGCATGCAACAATGTCTTACACTGCTAGTGTTCCAGTTTCCTTTAAACTGTTCTCCAAAGCAAATACTAAGATGTAGACCTCCAGCCTCTTTCTCTCTCTCTCTCTGTGTGTGTGTGTGTGTGTGTGTGTGTGTGTGTGTGTGTGTGTGTGTGGACTTGTTGTCCTTTCTTGTCAGGACCAGAATGTCCTGACATGATAGGAAAACAAGAACATTTATGAAATATCTGGACATTTTGCATGTCCTGAAAAGTGAAAATGCTACTTTAGGTTTAAGGGTTAGGTTTAAGGTTAGGGGTTAGTTTTAGGGTTAGGGTTATGGGTTTGGGGTTAAGGTTAGGTTTACGGTTAGGGTTATGTTTAGGGATTTGGGAAAATAGGATTTTGAATGAGAATACATTTTTACTCACCAAAAAGTCTTGACAAGTAACGTAAACATAGCTGTGTGTGTGCATGCATGTGCATGTGTTTCATTCATTTTGACCCTGCCCTAGTATTGTGATCACTTCACATGACATCACATGCTGTCATCACCTCACATGACAGAGATCAAGGACAAGGTGGAACTAGCTTATTGAAAATACACTATAAATATACATACGCTATATATACAAAAGTATGTGGACACCCCTTCAAATGAGTGGATTCAGCTATTTCAGCCACACCCGTTGCTGACGGGTGTATAAAATCGAGCACACAGCCATGCAATTGCCATAGACAAACATTGGCAGTAGAATGGCCTTACCGAAGAGCTCAGTGACTTTCAACGTGGCACTGTCATAGGATGCCACCTTTCCAACAAGTCAGTTCGGCAAATTTCTGCCCTGCTAGAGCTGTCCTGTCAACTGTAAGTGCTGTTATTGTGAAGTGGAAACGTCTAGGAGCAACAACAGCTGGGCCGCAAAGTAGTAGGCCACGCAAGCTTACAGAACGGAACCGAAGAGTGCTGAAGCACGTACATTGTAGCGCGTAAAAACGTCTGTCTTAGGTTGCAACACTCACTACCGAGTTCCAAAGTGCCTCTGGAAGCAATGTCAGCACAAAAACTGTTAATCGGGAGCTTTATGAAATGGGTTTCCATGGCCGAGCAGCAGCACACAAGCATAAGATCTCCATGTGCAATGCCAAGCGTCGGCTGGAGTGGTGTAAAGCTTGCCGTTATTGGACTCTGGAGCAGTGGAAACACGTTCTATGGAGTGATGAATAACGCTTCATTACCTGGCAGTCCTACGGACAAATCTGGGTTTGGCGGGTGCCAGGAAAACGCTACCTGCACTAATGCATAGTGCCAACTGTAAAGTTTGGCGGAGGAGAAATAATGGTCTGGGACTGTTTTTCATAGTTTGGGCTAGGCCCATTAGTTCCAGTAAAGGGAAATCTTAACGCTACAGCATACAATGACATTCTAGATGATTCTGTGCTTCCAACTTTGTGTGAACAGTTTGGGGAAGGCACTTTCCTGTTTCAGCATGACAATGCCCCCGTGCACAAAGCGAAGTCCATACAGAAATGTTTTTTCGAGATCGGTGTGGAAGAACTTGACTGAACTGCACAGAGCCCTGACCTCAACTCCATCGAACACCTTTGGGATGAATTGGAATGCCGACTGCGAGCCAGTCCTAATCGGCCAACATCAGTGCCCAACCTCACTAATGCTCTTGTGGCTGAATGGAAGCCAGTCATTCATAGCAATGTTCCAAAGCCTTCCCAGAAGAGTGGAGGCTGTTATAACAGCAAAGAGGGGACCATCTCCATACTAATGCCCATGACTTTGGAATGAGATGTTCGACGAGGATACTTTTGGTCAGGTAGTGTACTTCCCCTCCACATCCAATCTATTAAGGCATGTAGAGTGAGTTTCTCTTAACACTGAGGATAGAAGAACACCTTTACACACACCTTATGAACACCTTAAGAACACCTTATGGCAACTGTAAGGAGTATTAACCTGATGAGGTCACTAGTGGGGCTGCTGCACAGGAGGAGAATAAATATTCCCGCCATAGTTGCCTGCTGAGATCACAACCGTTTTTCTCCTGGGGGCTGTAGTTTGTTTTGCAAGTGTTATTTTTTTCATTAAGTAGAAGGATTTATTAGCCTCTTGGGTGGCACAGTGGTCTAGGGCACTGCATCGCAATGCTAGCTGTGCCACCAGAGACTCTGGGTTCGAGCCCAGGCTCTGTCACAGCCGGCCTCAACCGGGAGGTCCATGGGACGATGCACAATTGGCCTAGCGTCGTCCGGGTTAGGGAGGGTTTGGCCGGTAGGGATATCCTTGTCTCATCACGCACTAGCGACTCCTGTGGCGGGCCGGGCGAAGTGCATGCTAACCAGGTCGCCAGGTGCACGGTATTTCCTCCGACACATTGGTGCGGCTGGCTTCCGGGCTGGATGCGCGCTGTGTTAAGAAGCAGTGCGGCTTGGTTGGGTTGTCTGTACGGGAGTTGACTGGATGCAACAACAACAACGGCAAAAAACGTCCAGCTGAATGTAGAAAGTAAATACTTTGGTCGCTGCAGGATGCTCAACTCAACACTCACATTTTACCCTCACAATTCATCAACAATAACTTTATCCTTTGAATTTCCCCTTATCCTTTGGGATAGCTTTGGGATGCTATGTCAGCCGTGTTTAAAGACCATTATTGACCACGCATCAACTTCCAAACAATGTGCCTATAGCCCTTTATACCATTTTTTTCCTGGTCATTAATAAAATGCAATACTTCTCTAGGCTAGGGAATCCTTCTCTGTGTTCTGGATCAGCTTTCCAAGCTGAGAAAAACCAAATCTAGGTGATTCTGATGGTGATGATGATGTGGACTGTAATCACTTGCTGTGACCAGAACGAAAAGGAAACGTCGCCCCGTGATTGGTGGTTGCTGCTCCGAGCCCTTTGACATTTTGTCCAAGCTCTTGGAGAGATCACTAAGAGTTTGCAGTGCTGCTCTGTAATTGAGCCCCTAGTACCGTAGGGCTTTTAGCTGAACCCATAGCCCAGGTCGTGCTCTTTCGCCTGAATTTGAAAGTCTGAACACATAAGAAGGTGTGTACTACATGTCTGAAAACGTGTTTAGAGTCTCAGAAACCACATTAATACGATACAGAAATCGTACAAGATGAAGAGACACTTACTTGCATGTCTAAATGCTTGCCATGACAGGCCCAAATTTTATTTTAGAATTTTTTTGATTTCACCTTTATAAAACCAGGTAGGCTAGTTGAGAACAAGTTCTCATTTACAACTGCGATAAAGCAAAGCAGTGTGACACAAACAACACAGAGTTAAACATGGAATAAACAAACATACAGTCAATAACACAATAGAAAAGCATATATACAGTGTGTGCAAATTAGGTAAGATAAGGGAGGTAAGGCAATAAATAAGCCGTTGTGGTTAAATAATAACAATTTAGCAATTAAACACTGGAGTGATAGATGTGCAGAAGATACAAGATGCAGAAGTACAAGTAGAGATACTGGGGTGCAATGGAGCAAAAAAATAAATAACAGTATGGGGATGAGGTAGTTGGATGGGCTGTTACAGATGGGCTATGTACAGGTGCAGAGGTGCAGTGATCTGTGAGCTGCTCTGACAGCTGGTGTTTAAAGTTAGTGAGATATGGGTCTCCAGCTTCAGTGATTTTTTTTCAATTCGTTCCATTCATTGGCAGTAGAGAACTGGAAGGAAAGGCGGCCAAAGGAGGAATTGGCTTTGGTGGTGACCAGTGAAATATACAGTACCTGCTGGAGCACGTGCTACGGGTGGGTGCTGCTATGGTGACCAGTGAGCTGAGATAAGGCGGGCTTTACCTAGCAAAGACTTGTAGATGACCTGGAGCCAGTGGGTTTGGCGACGAGTATGAAGCGACGGCCAGCCAACGAGAGCATACAGGTCTCAGTGGTGGGTAGTATATGGGGCTTTGGTGACAAAACGGATGGCATTGTGATAGACTGCATCCAATTTGCTGAGGAGAGTGTGTGACGACCCTCCCACTCTGTCTGCCGTATTCTGTCTTTGTTCTTGTTTCCTTATTAGGATGCCAGTGGGCGGAGTTGGGAGGGTCGTCAGCTACATGGGAAACACCTGGGCCAGGTGTCTCCCAGGATAAATGGACCTCTTCCACATTCATGGAGGAGACTCTCTCCATGCAGACACCTTTTAGATTGTGTTGTGGTTCTTGGTGGCCGTTTGTTTGCTTTGGCACCTTTCAACACCCTGCATTATCACATTCATGCATGCAAAACACTCACTTACACTACTGATTACTGATTACACACACCATTGTATATTTTCCTTAGTTGCTTTAGTTAATAAATATATATTTTGTTAAGCCTTATCTCCACGTTGTCTCCCTTTGTTACGGGCTTTGAGCCGGTTCGTGACAAGTGTTGGAGGCTATTTTGTAAATGACATCGCCGAAGTCAAGGATTGGCAGGATAGTCAGTTTTACAAGGGCATGTGTGGCATCATGAGTGAAGGATGCTTTGTTGCGAAATAGGAAGCCAATTCTAGATTTCATTTTGGATTGGAGATGCTTAATGTGAATCTAGAAGGAGAGTTTACAGTCTAACCAGACACCTAGGTATTTGTAGTTGTCCACATATTCTAAGTCAGAACCGTTCAGAGTAGTGATGCTGGATGGGCGGGCAGGAGCGAGCAGCGATCGGTTGAATAGCATGCATTTAGTTTTACTTGCATTTAAGAGCAGTTGGAGGACACGTAAGGAGAGTTGTATGGCATTGAAGCTTGTCTGGAGGTTAGTTAACACAGTGTCCACAGAAGGGCCAGAAGTACACAGAATGGTGTCGTCTGCGTAGAGGTGGATCATATTCACGTATGTATGTCCTAGACGTTCAATTCTCATGGCTTTTAGCCGTACCCTTATCCTACTCCTCCTCTGTTCCTCTGGCGATGTAGAGGTGAATCCAGGCCCTGCAGTGCCTGGCTCCACTCCTATTCCCCAGGCGCTCTCTTTTGATGACTTCTGTAACCGTAAAAGCCTTGGTTTCATGCATGTTAACATTAGAAGCCTCCTCCAAGTTTTTTTTATTCCCTGCTTTAGCACACTCTGCCAACCCGGATGTCTTAGCCGTGTCTGAATCCTGGCTTAGGAAGACCACCAATAACTCTGAAATCTCCATCCCTAACTCCAACATTTTCAGACAAGATAGAATGGCCAAAGGGGGTGGTGTTAGCCTGCAGAGTTCTGTCCTACTATCCAGGTCTGTACCCAAACAATTTGAACTTCTACTTTTAAAAATCCACCTCTCTAAAAACAAGTCTCTTACCGTTGCCGCCTGCTATAAACCACCCTCTGCCCCCAGCTGTGCTCTGGATACCATATGTGAACTGATTGCCTCCCATCTATCTTCAGAGCTCGTGCTGCTAGGTGACCTAAACTGTGACAAGCTTAACACCCCGGCCATCCTACAATCTAAGCTTGATTTCCTGCATCCGTAATGGGTCAGCGGTCAAACGACCTCCACTCATCACTATCAAACGCTCCCTGAAACTTCAGCGAGCAGGCCTTTCTAATCGACTTGGCCCGGGTATCCTGGAAGGATATCGACCTAATCCCGTCAGTAGAGGATGCCTGGTTATTTTTTTAAATGCCTTCCTTGTCATGGCCTTCGAAAGAACTGGACCAAAGCGCAGCGTGGTGATCGTACATTTCTCCTTTATTTTCCTTGACGCCAACAAAACAATAAACCATACGAAACGGCCGTGAAGCTTAAGGGCTATAGTGCCACAAACAAAGTGAACAACCCACAAAGACAGGTGGGAAAAAGGGCTGTCTAAGTATGGTTCCCAATCAGAGACAACGATAGACAGCTGTCCCTGATTGAGAACCATACCCGGCCAAAACAAAGAAATACAAAACATAGAAAATTGAACATAGAAGGCCCACCCCACATCACACCCTGACCTAACCAAATAGAGAAATAAAACGGCTCTCTAAGGTCAGGGCGTGACATTCCTCACCATCTTAAATAAGCATGCCCCATTCAAGAAATGTAGAACCAGGAACAGATATATCCCTTGGTTCTCTCCAGACCTGACTGCCCTTAACCAACACAAAAACATCCTGTGGCATTCTGCATTAGCATTGAACAGCCCCCGTGAAATGCAACTTTTTAGGGAAGATAGAAACCAATATACACAGGCAGTTAGAAAAGCCAAGGCTAGCTTTTTCAACCAGAAATTTGCTTCCTGCAACACAAACTCAAAAAGTTTTGGGACATTGTAAAGTCCATGGAGAATAAGAGCACCTCCTCTCAGCTGCCCACTGCACTGAGGATAGGAAACTCTGTCACCACAGATAAATCCACCATAATTGAGAATTTCAATAAGCATTTTCCTACGACTGGCCATGCTTTCCACCTGGCCACACCTTCCCTGGCAAACAGCACTGCACCCCCCACAGCAACTCGCCCAAGCCTTCCCCATTTCTCCTTCTCCCAAATCCAGTCAGCTGATGTTCTGAAAGTGCTGCAAAATCTGTACCCCCACAAATCACCTGGGCTAGACAATCTGGACCCTTTTTTTCTAAAATGATCTGCCAAAATTGTTGCAACCCCTATTACTCGCCTGTTCAACTTCTCTTTCGTGTCATCTGAGATTCCCAAAGATTGGAAAGCAGCTGTGGTCATCCCCCTCTTCAAAGGGAGGACACTCTTGACCCAAACTGCTACAGACCTATATCTATCCTACCCTGCCTTTCTAAGGTCTTCGAAAGCCAAGTTAACAAACAGATCACCGACCATTTCGAATCCCACCGTACCTTCTCCGCTATGCAATCTGGTTTCAGAGCTGGTCATGGGTGCACCTCAGCCACGCTCAAGGTTTTAAACGATATCTTAACCGGCATCGATAAGAAAAAATACTGTGCAGCCGTATTCATTGATCTGGCCAAGGCTTTCGACTCTGTCAATCCTCATCGGCAGACTCAACAGCCTTGTTTTCTCAAATGATCGCCTGGTTCACCAACTATTTCTCAGTGTGTCAAATCTGAGGGCCTGTTGTCCGGGCCTCTGGCAGTCTCTATGAGGGTGCCACAGAGTTCAATTCTTGGGCCGACTCTCTTCTCTGTATATATCAATGATGTCGCTCTTGCTGCTGGTGAGTCTCTGATCCACCACTACGCAGACGACACCATTCTGTATACTTCTGGCCCTACTTTGGACACTGTGTTAACAACCCTCCAGACGAGCTTCAATGCCATACAACTCTCCTTCCTTGGCCTCCAACTGCTCTTAAATACAAGTAAAACTAAATGCATGCTCTTCAACCGATCGCTGCCTGCACCTGCCCGCCCATCCAGCATCACTACTCTGGACGGTTCTGACTTAGAATATGTGGACAACTACAAATACCTAGGTGTCTGTAAACTTTCCTTTCAGACTCACATAAAACATCTCCAATCCAAAGTTAAATGTAGAATTGGCTTCCTATTTTCAAACAAAGCATCCTTCACTCATGCTGCCAAGCATACTCTCGTAAAACGGACCATCTTACCGATCCTCAACTTTGGCGATGTCATTTACAAAATAGCCTCCAACACCCTACTCAACAAATTGGATGCAGTCTATCACAGTGCCATCCGTTTTGTCACCAAAGCCCCATATACTACCCACCACTGCGACCTGTACGCTCTCGTTGGCTGGCCCTCGCTTCATATTCGTCACCAAACCCACTGGCTCCAGGTCATCTACAAGACCCTGCTAGGTAAAGTCCCACCTTATCTCCGCTCGCTGGTCACCATAGCTGCACTCACCCGTAGCACGCGTTCCAGCACGTATATCTCACTTCTCATCCCCAAAGCACCAGCTGTCAGAGCAGCTCACAGATCACTGCACCTGTACATAGCCCATCTATAAATAGCCCAAACAACTACCTCTTCCCCTACTGTATTTATTTATTTTGCTCCTTTGTACCCCAGTACACTCATCTACTGTCAAATCTACCATTCCAGTGTTTTAATTGCTATATTGTATTTACTTCGCCACCATGGCCTATTTATTGCCATTACCTCCCTTAACTCACCTCATTTGTTCACATTGTACATGGACTTATTTTTCTACTGTATATTTGTTTTACTCCATGTGTAACTCTGTGTTGTTATATGTGTCGAACTGCTTTGCTTTATCTTGGCCAGGTCACAGTTGTAAATGAGAACTTGTTCTACCTGGTTAAATAAAGGTGAGAAAAAAAATGTATGCAAAGAAAAGTGTCGGCCTGAGAATTGAACCCCGTGGCACCCCCAGAGGTCCGGACAACAGGCCCTCCAATTTGACACACTGAACTCTGTCTGAGAAGTAGTTGGTGAACCAGGTGAGGCAGTCATTTGAGAAAGGCTGTTGAGTCTGCCGATAAGAAGTTGACTGTGCCTTTAAACAGCTTGGAAAATCCTGGAAAATGATGTCATGGCTTTAGAAGCTTATGATAGGCTAATTGACATCATTTGAGTCAATTGGAGGTGTTCCTGTGGATGTATTTCAAAGCCTACCTTCAACATCAGTGTCTCTTTGCTTGACATCATGGGAAAATCAAAATAAATCAGCCAAGACCTCAGAAAAAAATTGTAGACCTCCACAAGTCTGGTTCACCCTTGGGAGCAATTGCCAAACGCCTGAAGGTACCACGTTCATCTGTACAAGCAATAGTACGCAAGTATAAACACCATGGGACAACGCAGCCGTCATACCACTCAGGAAGGTGACGCGTTCTGTCTCCTAGAGATGAACGTACTTTGGTGCGAAACAGGTACAAAAGTATCTAAATCCAGAGTAAAACGAGTCCTATATCGACATAACCTGAAAGGCCGCTCAGCAAGTGTGACGACCCTCCCACTTTGTCTGCCATATTCTTTCTCTTTGTTCTTGTTTTCCTTAATAGGATGCCGGTCGGCGGAGCCGGGAGGGTCGTCAGTGACATGGGATAAATACACCTCTTCCCCATTCATTGAGGAGACTCTCTCCATGCAGACACACTTATAGATTTTGGTTGTGGCATTTTTGCGGCCGTTTGTTTGCTTTGGCACCTTTCAACACCCCTCATTATCACATTTATGCACGCAAACACTCACTTACACTACTGATTACTGACCACACACACCATTGTTAATTGTATTTAGTTTACCTCAGTTAACAAATATATTTTGTTATTCCTTATCTCCACATGGTCTCCCTTTTTGTTACAAACTTCGAGCCGGTTCGTGACAAAGGAAGAAGCTTTGGACCAAAGCGCAGCATGGTGATCGCAGCGTGGTGTGCTTTGCTGCAGGAGGAACTGGTGCACTTTACAAAACAGATGGCATCATGAGGGAGGAAAATTATGTGGATATATTGAGGCAACATCTCAAGACATCAGTTAAAGCTTGGTCGCAAATGAGTCTTCCAAATGGACAATGACCTCAAGCATACTTCCGAAGTTGTTGGAAAATGGCTTAGGTACAACAAAGTCAAGGTACTGGAGTACCTTGAAAAAGCCCTGACCTCACTCCTATAGAAAATGTGTGGGCAGAACTGAAAAGGCGTGTGCGAGCAAGGAGGCCTACAAACCTGACTCAGTTACACCAGCTCTGCCAGGAGTAATGGGCCAAAATTCACCCAATTTATTGTGGGAAGCTTGTGGACGGCTACCCAAAAAGATTGACCTAAGTTAAACAATTTAAAGGCAATGCTACCAAATACTAATTGAGTGTATGTAAACTTCTGACCCACTGGGAATGTGATGAAAGAAATAAAATATTAAATAAATAATTCTCTTTACTATTATTCTGACATTTCACATTCTTAAAATAAAGTGGTGATCCTAACTGACCTAAGACAGGGAATTTTTATGAGGATTGAATGTCAGGAATTGTGAAAAACTGAGTTCAAATGTATTTGGCTAAGATGTAAACTTCCGACTTCAACTGTAGGTCCTCAGATCCTCAAAAGGTTCTACAGCTGCACCATCAAGAGCATCCTGATGGGTTGCATCACTGCCTGGTATGGCAACTGCTCGGCCTCCGACCGCAAGGCACGACAGAGAGTACTGCGAATGGCCCAGTACATCACTGGGGCCAAGCTTTCTGCCATCCAGGACCTCTATACCAGGCGGTGTCAGAGGAAGGTCATAAAAATTGTCAAAGACTCCAGCCACCCTATTCATAGACTGTTCTCTCTCCTACCGCACGGCAAGTGGTACCGGAGCGCCAAGTCTAGGTCCAAGAGGCTTCTAAACATCTTCTACCCCCAAGCCATAAGACTCCTGATATTCTAATCAAATGGCTACCTAGACTATTTGCATTACCCTCTCCCCCTATTTTACACCGCTGCTATTCTCTGTTGTTATCATCTATGCATAGTCACTTTAATAACTCTACCTACATATTACCTCAACTAACCGGTGCCCCTGCACATTGACTATGTACCGGTACCCCCCTGTATATAGTCTCACTATTGTTATTTCACTGCTGCTCTTTAATTACTGTTACTTTTACATCTTATTCTTATCCATATTTTTTAAACTGCATTGTTGGATAGGGGATCGTAAGCAAGCATTTCCCTGTAAGTTTTACACCTGTTGTATTCGGCGCATGTGACTAATATAATTTGATTTGAGTTATTACTGAAATTAATCAGCTTGTCAGTGCAATCACTCATACCATTTGTGATTTGTGTGGTGGAAAAAGTACCCAATTGTCATACATGAGTAAAAGTAAAGATACATTAATAGAAAATAACTCAAGTAAAAGTGAGTCACACAGTAAAATACTACTTGAGTAAAAGTCTAAAAGTATTTGGTTTGAAATATATTTAAGTATCAAAAGTAAAAATAAAATTATAAATCATTTCAAATTCTTAATATTAAGCAAATATTTTTTATTTACATAATAGCCAGGGGCACACTCCAACACTCAGACATAATTTACAAATTAAGCATTTGTGTTTTGTGAGTCCGTGAGTACCAGATCAGAGGCAGTAGGGATGGCCAGGGATGTTCTCTTGATTAGTGTGTGAATGTGACCATTTTCATGTCCTGCTAAGCATTCAAAATGTGATGAGTACTTTTGGGTGTTAGGGAAAATGTATGGAGTAAAAAGTACATAACTTTCTTTAGGAATGTAATAAAGTAAAAGTTGTCAAAAATATAAATAGTAAAGTACAGATACCACAAAAAACTACTTAAGTAGTACTTTAAAGTATTTTTACTTAAGTACTTTACACCACTGCATAGATGGACCTATTCCTTACACAATACAATCTCACTGATCTCTCTGAGGGATTTTCTAAGTGTCTGGTCTTTTTCCAGGTTTTAAAGCCTTACTTAAGTGCCTGTCGGGGAGGTTCTGCAGCCGAGAGCTGATCGGAATCATGGGGCCCTCTGGGGCCGGCAAGTCCACTCTGATGAACATCCTGGCTGGCTACAGGTGAGAGGGCTGTTATCATTCTTTTGCATAGTTTTTTGTTTTAAAGGAGAATGGAACACCAGTCTACCATACATATATATTTTTTATGTTTTATTCAGATATATCAGAACACGAGAGGGAGATAGGTGTAACAGGGTAAAGGGTTGAGGCAGGAATTTAATCCTGGTCTCTAGGGGTCCGACATCTGCATATGAGCGGGTAACGTTACCGCTCAGCAAAGGCTCTGCACTGCTTTTGCATAGCTTATACTACCTGCAAGCACTTATTTTTGCTTATTCAAGTATTCATCCCCATTTTCAACGAACACCTCTTGTCTGACTTCAATTTCCCCAAAAGTCTTCCCGCTCTGTTTCATTCCACTGTGATTGGAATGTTAACCCATTGTCTTGTCTGCCTGCACACATAACATTATTATTGTAAAAACTGGAAGCATCTAAAGTAACTGTGAGGAAGGTCTAGTACCTAGTATTAGGTTTTCACAGTACCCAAAAACATTTCGGGGGGTGTTTTAAACAATTGTGGGATGTGTTTGACCATGGGAAAAGAGCCACAGATAATGTGGGTTTGATGGAAATAAACCCATGTGTGTTTATTATCAATCATCATGCACCAGGAGTAGTCAAATTAAAACATTTGTATTCGTCCATTTTCCACTCCTGTGTCTCCTCCTTAGGGAAACAGGCATGAAAGGGAAGATCTTGGTGAATGGGAAACCCAGAGATCTCCGCACGTTTCGTAAGATGTCCTGTTATATCATGCAGGATGACATGCTGCTGCTGCACCTCACTGTCCGGGAAGCCATGATGGTGAGAGCACAGGGTCGTGTTCATTAGGGCACACAGTTGAAAACATTTTTAAACGTGTTGCACCTTAAAACTAAAAATTATTATTGGACAAGTCTCCCTGTTTCAGTCCGTTTTCTTCCGTTTGGGGCCTAATGACCATGACCCAGACACATGTTCTTATTGGGAGAATAGGTTGTATGTTTGTGGTTTGTTATTATGCAGAAATTATGGACTAATGTGAGGTGTAGATAACTGTTGCCATCCACTTGATGTACTGCAGGGTGAAAAGTGGATATCGTACATTTTCAGTGGATATCGTACATTTTCATGGCTAAAACTAAATGACTGTATTCTATGGATTTGATGTTGTTTCAGGTTTCAGCCAACTTGAAGCTCAGTGAAACTATGGAAGTGAAAAAGGAACTGGTGAGTTGGACAGAAATGAACAACTTGTAGATTTGTGAAATTATAAATACAGTGGGGAGAACAAGTATTTGATACACTGCCGATTTTGCAGGTTTTTCTACTTACAAAGCATGTAGAGGTCTGTAATTTTTTATCATAGGTACATTTCAACTATGAGAGACCGAATCTAAAACAAAAATCCAGAAAATTACATTTTATGATTTTTAAGTAATTCATTTGCATTTTATTGCATGACATAAGTATTTGATCACCTACCAACCAGTAAGAATTCCGGCTCTCACAGACCTGTTAGTTTTTCTTTAAGAAGCCCTCCTGTTCTCCACTCATTACCTGTATTAACTGCACCTGTTTGAAATCGTTACCTGTATAAAAGACACCTGTCCACACACTCAATCAAACAGACTCCAACCTCTTCACAATGGCCAAGACCAGAGAGCTGTGTAAGGACATCAGGGATAAAATTGTAGACCTGCACAAGGCTGGGATGGGCTACAGGACAATAGGCAAGCAGCTTGGTGAGAAGGCAACAATTGTTGGCGCAATTATTAGAAAATGGAAGAAGTTCAAGATGACGGTCAATCACCCTCGGGCTGGGGCTCCATGCAAGATCTCACCTCGTGGGGCATCAGTGATCATGAGGAAGGTGAGGGATCCGCCCAGAACTACACGGCAGGACCTGGTCAATGACCTGAAGAGAGCTGGGACCACAGTCTCAAAGAAAACCATTAGTAACACTCTACGCCGTCATGGATTAAAATCCTGCAGCGCACGCAAGGTCCCCCTGCTCAAACCAGTGCATATCCAGGCCCGTCTGAAGTTTGCCAATGACCATCTGGATGATCCAGAGGAGGAATGGGAGAAGGTCATGTGGTCTGATGAGACAAAAATAGAGCTTTTTGGTCTAAACTCCACTTGCCGTGTTTGGAGGAAGAAGAAGGATGAGTACAACCCCAAGAACACCATCCCAACCGTGAAGCATGGATGTGGAAACATCATTATTTGGGGATTATTTTCTGCAAAGGGGACAAGACGACTGCACCGTATTGAGGGGAGGATGGATGGGGCCATGTATCGTAAGATCTTGGCCAACAACCTCCTTCCCTCAGCTTTGAGCTTTGAAGATGGGTCGTGGCTGGGTCTTCCAGCATGACGATGACCCGAAACACACAGCCAGGGCAACTAAGGAGTGGCTCCGTAAGAAGCATCTCAAGGTCCTGGAGTGGCCTAGCCAGTCTCCAGACCTGAACCCAATAGAAAATCTTTGGAGGGAGCTGAAAGTCCGTATTGCCCAGCGACAGCCCCGAAGCCTGAAGGATCTGGAGAAGGTCTGTATTGAGGAGTGGGCCAAAATCCCTGCTGCAGTGTGTGCAAACCTGGTCAAGAACTACAGGAAATGTATGATCTCTGTAATTGCAAACAGGTTTCTGTACCAAATATGAAGTTCTGCTTTTCTGATGTATCAAATACTTATGTCATGCAATAAAATGCAAATTAATTACTTAAAAAAATCATACAATGTGATTTTCCGTCTGTTGAAGTGTACCTATGATAAAAATTACAGACCTCTACATGCTTTGTAAGTAGGAAAACCTGCAAAATCAGCAGTGTATCAAATACTCGTTCTCCCCACTGTACGACTGTAATTTGTGTTTACCTACTAATGGTAGACTGTGTGTGTGTGGGTGCGTGTGCTTGCGTGTGTGTGTGTGTGTGTGTGTAGGTGAATGAGATCCTGACTGCTCTAGGGCTCCAGGAGTGTGCTCACACTCGCACCAGCTCCCTATCTGGGGGGCAGTGTAAACGGCTAGCAATCGCCCTTGAGCTAGTCAACAATCCCCCAGTCATGTTCTTTGATGAGCCAACCAGGTAAGAGGCTCACTATGTCACCATGTCCCATAATTGATGGATCAGGTGGACAAGATAAGCCCTTGTACATTCTTGTTGTTGGTGTAGTGTGGCAGTGTTACTTGATCTAAGGCCTGGAGGAAAAACTCCTGGTTCTACTTGTAACGTATGCGCTTGGAGTCAGGAAGCAGGTGCAGAAGGTACGTTTTAATGATAAGAGAAGGGAGATAAACAAAACAGGAGAAGGGTACTGAACGTGAACGAAACCAGCACTGCCTAATGACTGAGGCTACTGAGGGCTAAATAAAGGGAGAGTAATCAAGACGATGATGAGGTCCAGGTGTGCGTAATGATGGCGCCAGGACCGCTGGTTAGTAGACCGGCGATGTCGAGCGATGGAGAGGGGCAGCGGTAGTAGTTATGACACTACTGATGATGTAACATGACCTCCACCTCCACCACGGATTAAATCTCCCTTCCCCCTCAGAATATGTGAAATGTAGCCATGCACTGAAAGTGCATTTCTATCTGCCCCCTCAGGGATTAATAAAGTTGTCTGGAATTGAATTAAATTGAATTATTTAGCCATCAGTAGCCTGGGTTTTGGGAACGGAGTAAATTTGACATATAACCCCGTAGTGTTATACTGTACATTCCATATTCATTTGACATAGAGGTTGTTTGTCAACTACCGTAATCCTGCTGGTCCTGCTTCCCTAACTCTCTCCCTGTCTATGTCTGTTGTTTCCAGTGGACTGGACAGTGCCTCCTGTTACCAAGTGGTTTCTCTTATGAAATCTCTAGCCCTGGGGGGACGCACCATCATCTGCACCATCCACCAGCCCAGCGCCAAACTCTTTGAGATGTTTGATAAGGTACAAACAGGCCTCTCTCTGTCCACTTCCATCAAAGGATTAGACAACACATGAACACTGAGAGACCATACAGAGCTGTGGCAGTTGTCCCCTGGTTGTAGGGAGGAGTTTTTCCTAACCCTGTAACCTGACCAGACCACAACATTTCCAGGCCCCCCTAGTTGTATAAAAGCCCTGCATTTTTTTCTGGTAGGGTCACGTGTCACGACTTCCGCCGAAGTCGGTTCCTCTCCTTGTTCGGGCGGCGCTCGCGGTCGGCGTCGCTGGTCTTCTAGCCATCATCGATCCACTTCATTTTCCTTTTGTTTTGTCTTGTCTTCCCACACACCTGGTCTCAATTCCCTCATTACATGTTGTGTATTTAACCCTCTGTTCCCCCCATGTCTTTGTGCGGAATTGTTTATTGCAAGTGCATATGCACGTTTTCTCTGGTGCGCGACGGGTTTTGTACCCATTTGTTTGTTCTGGTTTCCGGTGGTTTTATGAATAAAACTGCTCCGTTGATTACCCAGTTTTGCTCTCCTGCGCCTGACTTTCCCTGCCGCCAGTTTCGCACTCCCTTACATCACGTGATCAGGAAAAACCCAGGTCCCCACCCACGGTCCAGCTGTGTCTTTCTCTCCACCTGATGTGTTGTCTCGTCCTTCCACAGCTGTACATCCTGAGTCAGGGCCAGTGCATATACAAAGGCACCGTCCCATACCTCATCCCCTATCTGAAGAACCTGGGGCTCCACTGCCCCACCTACCACAACCCGGCAGATTTCAGTGAGTTCAATGAACAGAGCAGAACAGAGCACACACACTTAATATCCGTTAAATATCTTTCTCTTTTGCCCCACATTGCAGACCTCTGCCGGGTTGCGTTAATACCCTCTTCATAATGCCTTAAAAATACAGTTATATTGCCCTACTAGCTATGCATAATGTGTTTTAGTAACAGGGTATTCATAGAAAGTGTTAACAGGATTTTCTCTGTCCCAGTCATTGAAGTGGCATCGGGGGAGTATGGAGACTGGAATCCTGTTCTGTTTGAGGCGGCCCAGGGTGGAATGTGTGCCATAGAGGAGAAGGAGAAGTCATGTGACAAAAATGACACATCCGCTGTTTGTCCAACAAAGTGCCTCAAGGTGAGTACTAATGCTACATCGCTAAGGAATAAAGCCCCGTTCACTGACACGCACGCGCACGCCCACTCGCGCGCACTCTGTTTTGACTTAACATGCCCCCTGTCTGCCTCTTTTCACAGGACTCAGGAGCCATTGAGAGCCATTCATTTGCTACAAGCACTTGGACACAGTTTTGCATTCTCTTCAATAGAACGTTGATGACAATATGTCGAGACCAGGTATGTGAGTAGAGTTACAAGGGGTTCCTCGGGTAGCTGGGTCGCTAACAGGTAGCAATAGCACGCATGTATACATCAACTTTTTTGGGCTAGTCTTAAGCCAAGCCATGGATTAGTGGACAAGTCACTTTTTAAGTGAGATCCTCCATTGAGCATGCTTATAAATCCGCCCCATACATCCATCAGTGACATGAGGATGAGTGAATTGTATAAGAGAGGGGGGCATGAGTCATTGTGAGCGTTTCTGTTTCAGGTGTTGACACACCTAAGGCTGATGTCACACATCTCCATAGGAGTACTGATCGGCTTGCTCTACTTGAACATTGGCAACGACGCCAGCAAGGTCTTCAACAACACCGGCTTCCTCTTCTTCTCCATGCTCTTCCTCATGTTCGGAGCTCTGATGCCCACCGTGCTCACATGTGAGTTGACCGAATTGTGGGGGGGACTTGTTTGTTCACCAGGAGGAACTTTGCAGTCAATGGTTTCGTCCTTAAATGGCACCCTATTCCCTGGTCAAAAGTAGTGCACTAAATAGAGAATAGAATATAATAAAGCCATTTGGGATGCAACCAAAGTTTTCTGTCTCTGTAAGTCTTTTCACAATGCATGTTCTTAGCCTAGGCCCGAGGGATATCATTAACCCTGGGTTTAAACAAGCTAGCTTACTCTGAAGGGTCACATAAGCATTTGTTAACTCTGCTAGGCTAACTAAAACCAATGTCAATTCACCTTGATTTATTTAGTCAGCGTAGTACATTGGATAGTCCATTCAGCAACGAATGTCATTGTTTCCCAGGGACCCCCTAGGATCCATGACATTGTTAAGTATGTTAAAGAAGGCAGGCTGTTTTAATTATTGTTTGCCGTTTCGTAATGTCTGACCTGCAGTTCCTCTGGAGATGTCCATTTTTCTGAGGGAACATCTAAACTATTGGTACAGCCTGAAGGCTTACTATCTGGCTAAGACTATGGCTGACATTCCATTCCAGGTGAGTTGGTCATCCAAACAAAGCAGGCACACAGCAAAATGTGTGTGTGTGTGCGTGCAAGTGGGAAAGAGAAAGTGTGTGCGTTTGTGTCTCAGAGAACCCCAACAGCATAATACAACATAGATACAGCAGTGCCACCCAGTGTTTATGTACAGTACGGCCCGCTCTTCCCCAGGTCCTCTGCCCCGTCATGTACTGCAGTATAGTGTACTGGATGACAGATCAGCCTCCGGAGGCCACCCGCTTCCTGCTCTTCCTGGCCCTGTCGATCTGCACGGCCCTGGTAGCCCAGTCACTAGGGCTCCTGGTTGGTGCTGCCTCCACCAACCTCCAGGTACCTGGATGGATCTAAATGCTGGATCTAAATGCTAACTAATGCTAATGTTTCACCATCTAGCTAATTTTCTTAACACTTTGCATTGGCACATGTAGCCTTCATGGGTATGTGTCTCCTAGTCTGTACTACCCTAGCGCAACCTCTGCATGAACAACCAGATCTACTTTTGTCCAGGAGCACCATTTAAATGTCTTGTCACTTGCAACGTGTGCAGACCATTAGCCCCTCTACCTGTCTGTCTTTCCACAGGTGGCCACTTTTGTCGGCCCCGTCACTGCCATTCCTGTTCTTCTCTTCTCGGGCTTCTTTGTCAACTTTGACACCATTCCCAAGTACCTGCAATGGAGCTCCTATGTGTCCTATGTCAGGTATGTCCCACTCGTGCTGTAGCCGGGTCTAGTGGTAACCCTGCTGACCTTGAACTACACATAACATGACCACTAGCGGTGGAGGTTTGACCCCCAGAGTCCAACGCTTTACGTCTTCTACAGTGGGAAGGAAAAGTATGTGAACCCTTTTGGAATTACCTGGATTTCTGCATAAATTGGTCATCAAATTTGATCTGATCATCGTCTAAGTCACAACAATAGACAAACACAGTTTGTTTAAACTAATAACACACAAAGAATTATAATTCTTTATTGAACACACCGTGTAAAAATCCACAGTGCAGGGTGGGAAAAGTATGTGAACCCTTGGATTTAATAACAGGTTGACCCTCCTTTGTCAGCAATAACCTCAAACAAACGTTTTCTATAGTTGCAGATCAGACCTGCACAATGGTCAGGAGGAATTTTGGACCATTCCTCTTTACAAAACTGTTTCAGTTCCACAATATTCTTGGGATGTCTGGTGTGAACCGCTCTCTTGAGGTCGTGCCACAGCATCTCAATCGGGTTGAGGTCAGGACTCTGACTGGGCCACTTCAGAAGGAGTATTTTCTTCTGTTCGAGCCATTCTGTTGTTGATTTACTTCTGTCTAATGGGTTGGTGTCCTGTTGCATTATCTACCTTCTGTTTAGCTTCAATTGGCAGACAGATAGCCTTACATTCTCTTGCCTTACATTCTCTGTCTTGATAAACTTGGGAATTCATTTTTCGGTCAATGATAGCAAGCTGAGGCAGCAAAGCAGTCCCAAACCATGATGCTCCCTCCACCATAGTTTACAGTTGGGATAAGGTTTTGATGTTGGTGTGTTGTGCCTTTTTTTTCTCCACACATAGTGTTGTGTTTTCCTTCCAAACAACACAACTTTAGTTTCATCTGTCAACAGAATATTTTTAGCGCTGTGGAACATCCAGGTGCTCTTTTGCGAACTTCAGACGTGCAGCAATGTTTTTTTTGGACAGCAGTGGCTTCTTCCATGGTGTCCTCCCATGAATACCATTATTGTTTAGTGTTTTACATATTGTAGACTCAACAGAGATGTTAGCATCTTCCAGAAATGTCTGTAAGTTTTTAGCTGACACTCTACGATTCTTCTTAACCTTTGAGAATTCTGCACTGTGCTCTTGCAGTCATCTTTGCAGGACAGCCACTCCTAGGGAGAGTAGCAACAGTGCTGAACTTTCTCCGTTTATAGACAATTTGTCTTACTGTGGACTGATGAACATCAAGGCCTTTAGAGATACTTTTCTAACCCTTTCCAGCTTTATATACTGTAAGTCAAAAAAATCTTAATCTTAGGTCTTCTGAGATCTATTTTGTTCAAGGCATGGTTCACATCAGGCAATGCCTCTTGTGAATAGCAAACTCAAATTGTGTGAGTGTTTTTTTTATAGGGCAAGGCAGCTCTAACCAACATCTCCAATCTCATCATTGATTGGACTCCTGGTTAGCTGACTTATTAGCCTAGGGGGTTCACATGCTTTTCCCAACCTAAACTGTGAATGTTTAGATGATGTATTCAATATAGAAAAGAAAAATACAATAATTTGTGTGTTATTAGTTTAATCACACTATGTTTGTCTATTGTTGTGATTTAGATGAAGATCAGATAAAATGTTATGTCAAATTTATGCAGATATCCATGTAATGCCTAAGGGTTCACATACTTTTTCTTGCCACTGTACCTATAAGTGTCTCCACTACTCACTTCATGCCTGCTTATCTCAATAAAATATGAAAAGAGAGAGGGGGTAAAATGTCGCAATGCACAGGAACACTGTGGTTGTTTTCATCTTTGCATTGAATTGTCCTGTAAATAATAACAATGCAGGTACCTGTCATCTGGTTTAATCTAGATTTTAGACCAATTAGTCTGTGTTGCCTCCCAGGTACGGCTTTGAGGGGGTGATCCTGTCCATATACGGGATGAACCGTACCTATCTGTATTGTCCGGGGAAAGTGTGTAAATTCCAGAAGCCTGAGGAGGTCCTCCAACTGTTGGACGTGGAGGACGCCAAGCTCTACATGGACTTCATCGTTCTGGGGATCTTCTTCGTGATTCTCCGATTTGCCACCTACCTAGTGCTGCGGTACAAGGTCAAGTCAGAGCGATAGGTCTCACCCTCAACGCCCCCACCCTGTTCTGTGCAAAGCTATTGTACTGTAACACGTGGGTCCAACATCCAGTTTATATATCAATACCATAAATTGCTGCTTGGAAAAACTGGAATATATCACTTTTCTCTGTTGAAGTCATGATGGGACCAGAGAAGAGACATCTAACAAACATAAATGTTTTACCTCAGCAAGTAGGACTCCAAACATCTACAAGCATCTCTATGTACAGTAGGGTAGTACTGATGAGGGCACACAGACTATTCAAAGGACTGACCTGCAGGAACAACCAAAAACAGAGAATGTTTACACATCATTTAGCCTTGGCATAGCCAGAGGACATTCTACTGTTGCACTGGAGTGTGTCTGGTTTTAAAGACAGAATGAATCAGTATTGTAATCAAGTGTTGATTAAATTTCCTCAACTGAACGGAACTATTCACTTTTCTTCCGACTATCTTTCACTCTCATCTACGGTTTAGTTACAGTTTTGAGAACTAGAAAAATAAATATGACTTATTTTACCTGATAACAATGTATGAAAAACAAATCTGTACATTATTAGGCCATTCACTTGTTTTTATACTGTCTGAAAAATGTACCTTTCTCTAAAATGGATGATTCTCCTAATTATATAGTTTTTGGTTTCTCTAATCAACTCTAATCAATTAACTGTTCACATCCTACATGATGTACTGTATGTATGCAGCATTGTCAAGTTTAGTTTGGGTAATAGATTAAAGAGGTAATATTATCCTCAAACATATTCCTAAACCTGTCTCCACTGCCACAGTAATGTATATATTTATAGTATAACCAGAGATGCAACATTCAAACTTTACTTCTACTTAACAATGGATGACTTTAAAGGCCCAGTGCAGTCAAAACCGTTACTTCCTGTGTTTTATATATAATTCCACACTATGATGTTGGAATAATACTGTGAAATTGTGAAAATTATGATAGTCCTCTTAGTGTAAGAGCTGTTTGGGGGGGAAAAAACATTTGAAATTTCAGCCAGTTTTGGTGGGATGGAGTTTTGGCCTGCCTGGGGAAATCACCAGGTGGTAAATTAGTTAATGGACCAATAAGAAAGAGAGTTCCAAACCTTCCTGCCAATAACAGCTAGTTTTCTGTTTTCCCCTCCCCACTCAGATCACTCCAAGACATTCCTAGCAAAATTCTTACTTGAGAAATTGCTCTTTGGTAAAAAATAATCCCAGTAAAAGGTACTTAATTGTTACCCAGAAATGATTTGATATTGAGATAAATGACAGTATTTGACCTTTAATAATATAATGCCTGTTTTATATAAACCATTACAGTCTAGTCATCCATGGCTAACTGCCACCTTGCGCACAAGCATTCACTGTCTCAGTTCGTAGGACTTGCTTGATATTCTTATGAGTGTGTGTGAGTTGCATATTTGACCGTTGTTGGAATTGGGATACCCTGCTTTCAGGAAAACAAGCCAAGAGAATGAGTTACAGTAGGCTATGTTGCAAAATTTAGTTGGATTCTGAATTTTCAGTTACAATAAACTGTGACATTCCTCAAATATTTTAATTCTCTCACATATTTTGACCTCTTACACCCCACCAGCCGTCCCTATGTTGAAAGCCTATGCTATATGACAAACTTGATCATTTCTCTCAATTCCACTGTACAGCATCGCAAATGGCTGGTATTTCAATAAAGACTTTAGATTTTACTCACTTATAATGATTGTGTTGCAATGTGTTTGTCATGAATCATGGGGAATATATAGCCAAGATCTCAACTCCAAGAATTTAAGCACCGACTCTTTCAGGTCGCTAGCAGTCGATACATCAAAAATGTACATTCTTAAACCCTCACCGTGTGCCTATGTTTGTTTTCTGTTGTTGAATGCCTTTCTTTGTTTGTTAAGACCCATGCTTTCTAATGAAACGTTAGTCAAAATACAATCATTGATTGTTTCCTTGAGATTCAATTGGCACATGAGCATTCGCACTGAGTTGCCATCTTAGAGCAACAGCAATGAGGCACTCTCTGCGGGGACGGAAGAAAGTAGATGTTTCCGGTTTTCAACCTAACTTCCGTTTCCCCTGAAAAACATATGTTGGGACTCTGCTCAGGTGCCTTTAAAAAAATATATATATATATTTTATTTTTGCATTTTCCAGTTAAGAACATTCAAAATAAAAATGAGAAGAAATTAGACAGCAATATAATAAAGTGAAAATAACCTTACAAGACAACAGACAATAATGTAAATGCAATAAAAAAAAATACAGTATATAGTATATAAAAAAAACTACAATAATAAAAAATGAATGAGACATTGGATCACATGGTCACCTGCCGTAGGCTACATATTATACATTAAGTGTGAAACATTACGTGAGGATTATATAGAGATGCAATCAATGTGATGTGAGGGGAGATTCTCCATATAATCAATAAAAGGTTGCCAAATTCTGTAAAATGTCTTTAACTTATTCCTCAAGCAGTAAGTGATTTTCTCCAGTGGGATGCAACTATTAACTTCCGACAGCCACACTGCAACTGGCAGGGGGAATCCGATTTCCATTTCAAGGCAATACATTTCTTAGCAATCGCTAGCAATATTTCTGTTAGCTTTATAGTATGGCTTTGCCTAAGATTGGAATTAGTAAAGTTACCCAGTAGACAGACCTACAGGTTTAAAGGGAATGCAGCCCAATGAACTGAGCATATGGTATCGCTTACCCCTTGCCAGAAACTTTGTAGTTTTGAACACTGCCAAGTGGAATGTTCCTTCATCTGAGCCACATCTAAAACATAGGGAGGAGATGTCAGGGTTGAACTTGTGCAATCTAGATGGGGTGATATAATGCTGATGGAAGAAATTAAACTGGATCATAGTCCCTTATCAAGATTAATACCCAGATATTTTCCCCATCTAAGTCAGGGTTTATCTAGCTCGGCAGTGGTAATCCTGACATAAGAGCATCGTAAACACAGGAAATGGTCTTGAACAGTGGTTGGTCTGCATGGAGTTGTTCAATCTTAGGTAGGTTCCATTGTCCCTTGAGATTCATCATAATAAAACTTTGTAGTTGTTAGACAAATGGTACTTCTGTTTCAGCTGTTGAAGGACACGAGAATCCCCTCCTCATAACAATGTTCCAGAAGAGTGATGCCCTTATCAAACCATGCTCTAAAGTGACTATTCTGAAAAACATAGGAATCAATCTATTGTTCCATAGAGGGGTTTTAGAAATCCCTCTTGTCTGAACAGCTTGTGCAGTCTACACCATGCCAGGACAGAATGTATAATAAAGGGCTGTCTGTGGTAGTTTTAAATAGATTTCGGGTCCCATTTGTAAAACAATTCTAACCCAGTGTCCTCATGTATCTCAAACTTTTCAATGTTCAACCATAAGGGATAAGGACCATTATCAAACCTCTGAGCCAGAAATCTAGACTGTGCAGCCCAGTAATACATTCTGAAATTGGGGAGGTTTAAGCCCCCTTTTATTTTTTAGTTTATTTCACCTTTATTTAACCAGGTAGGCTAGCTGAGAACAAGTTCTCATTTACAACTACGACCTGGCCAAGATAAGGCAAAGCAGTTCGACACATACAACAACACAGAGTTACACATGGAATAAACACACATACAGTCAATAATACAGTAGAACAAGTCTATATACAGTGTGTGCAAATGAGGTAGGATAAGGGAGGTAAGGCAATAAATAGGCCATGGTGGCGAAGTAATTACAATATAGCAATTAAACACTGGAATGATAGATGTGCAGAAGATGAACGTGCAAGTAGAGATACTGGGGTGCAAAGGAGCAAGATAAATGAATACAGTATGGGGATGAGGTAGTTTGATGGGCTATTTACAGAGGGGCTATGTACAGGTGCAGTGATCTGTGAGCTGCTCTGACAGCTGGTGCTTAAAGCTAGTGAGGGAGATGTGAGTCTCCAGCTTCCGTAATTTTTGCAGTTCGTTCCAGTCATTGGCAGCAAAGAACTGGAAGGAAAGGCGGCCAAAGGAAGAATTGGCTTTAGGGGTGATATACCTGCTGGAGTGCGTGCTATGGGTGGGTGTTGCCATGATGACCAGTGAGCTGCGATAAGGCAGAGCTTTACCTAGCAAGGACTTGTAGATGACCTGGAGCCAGTGGGTTTGGTGGCGAGTGTGAAGCGAGGGCCAGCCAACGAGAGCGTACAGGTCGCAGTGGTGGATAGTATATGGGGCTTTGGTGACAAAACATATGGCACTGTTTCTTGAGTAGAGTGTTGGAGGCTATTTTGTAAATGACATCGCCGAAGTCGAGGATCGGTAGGATGGTCGGTATGTTTGGCAGCATGAGTGAAGGATGCTTTGTTGCGAAATAGGAAGCCGATTTTAGATGCTTAATTTGAGTCTGGAAGGAGAGTTTACAGTCTAACCAGACACCTAGGTATTTGTAGTTGTGCACATATTCATAAGTCAGAACCGTCCAGAGTAGTGATGCTGGATGGGCGGGCAGGTGCAGGCAGCGATCGGTTGAATAGCATGCATTTAGTTTTACTTGCATTTAAGAGCAATTGGAGGCCACCGAAGGAGAGTTGTATGACATTGAAGCTCGTCTGGAGGTTAGTTAACACAGTGTCCAAAGAAGGGCCAGAGGTATACAGAATGGTGTCATCTGCGTAGATGTGGATCAGAGAATCACCAGCAGCAAGAGCGACATCATTGATGTATACAGAGAAGAGAGTCGGCCCGAGAATTGAACCCTGTGGCACCCCCATAGAGACGGTCAGAGGTCCGGACAACAGGCCCTCCGATTTGACACACTGAACTCTATCAGAGAAGTAGTTGGCGAACCAGGCGAGGCAATAATTTGAGATTTCTGCCGACTCAACAGTGGTGATTGACAGAGTCAAAAGCCTTGTGCAGGTCAATGAATACAGCTGAACAGTAATGTCTCTTATCGATGGAGGTTATGATATCGTTTAGGACCTTGAGCGTGGCTGAGGTGCACCCATGACCAGCTCTGAAACCAGATTGCATAGCGGAGAAGGTACGGTGGGATTCGAAATGGTTTGTAATCTGTTTGTTAACTTGGCTTTCGAAGACCTTAGAAAGGCAGGGTAGGATAGATATAGGTCTATATTAGTTTGGGTCTAGAGTGTCTCCCCCTTTGAAGAGGGGGATGACCGTGGCAGCTTTCCAATCTTTGGGAATCTCAGACGACACGAAAGAGACGTTGAACAGGCTAGTAATAGGAGTTGCAACAAATTCAGCAGATAATTTTAGAAAGAAAGGGTCCAGACTGTCTAGCCCGGCTGATATATAGCGGTCCAGATTTTGCAGCTCTTTCAGAACATCAGCTATCTGGATTTGGGTGAAGGAAAAATGGGGAGGCTTGGGGGGTGCAGGGCTGTTGATAGGAGTAGGGGTAGCCAGGTGGAAATCATGGCCAACCGTAGAAAAATGCTTATTGAAATTCTCAATTATAGTGGATTTATTGGTGGTGACAGTGTTTCCTAACCTCAGTGCAGTGGGCAGCTGGGAGGAGGTGCTCTTCCTTGGACTATACAGAAACTATACAGTTTCCCAGAACTTTTTTGAGTTTGTGCTACAGGATGAACATTTCTGCTTGAAAAAGCTAGCCTTTGCTTTCCTAACTGCCTGTGTATATTGGTTCCTAAATTCCCTGAGAAGTTGCATATCACGGGGGCTATTCGATGCTAATGCAGAACGCCACAGGATGTTTTTGTGCTGGTCAAGGTCAGTCAGGTCTGGAGAGAACCAAGGGCTATAACTGTTCCTGGTTCTACATTTTATGAATGGGGCATGCCTATTTAAGATGGTGAGGAAGGCACTTTTAAAGAATAACCAGGCATCCTCTACTGACGGGATGTGGTAAATATCCTTTATGGATACCCGGGCCAGGTCGATTAGAAAGGCCTGCTCGCTGAAGTATTTTAGGGAGTGTTTGACAGTGATGAGGGGTGGTCGTTTGACCGCGGACCCAGTACACACACAGGCAATGAGGCAGTGATCGCTGAGATTCTGGTTGAAAACAGCAGAGGTGTATTTAGAGGGCAGGTTGGTCCGGATGATATCTAAGAGGGTGCCCATGGTTACGGATTTGGGGTTGTACCTGGTAGGTTCCTTGATGATTTGTGTGAGATTGAGGGCATCTAGCTTAGATTGTAGGACGGCCGGGGTGTTAAACATATCCCAGTTTAGGTCACCTAACAGTACAAACTCTGAAGATAGATGGGGGGCGATCAATTCACATATGGTGTCCAGGGCACAACTGGCCGAGGGGGGTCTATAACAAGCGGCAACGGTGAGACACTTGTTTCTGGAAAGGTGGATTTTTAAAAGTAGAAGCTCGAATTGTTTGGGTACAGACCTGGATAGTAAGACAGAACTCTGCAGGTTATCTCTGCAGTAGATTGCAACACCGCCCCCTTTGGCAGTTCTATCTTGTCGGAAAATGTTATAGTTAGGGATGGAAATTTCATGGTTTTTGGTTTAGGTCTTCCTAAGTCAGGATTCAGACACAGCTAGGACACCCGGGTTGGCAGAGTGTGCTAAAGCAGTGAATAAAACAAACTTAGGAAGGAGGCTTTTAATGTTAACATGCATGAAACCAAGGCTTTTACCGTTACCGAAGTCAACAAATGAGAGCACCTGGGGAGTAGGAGTGGAGCTAGGCACTGCAGGGCCTGGATTAACCTCTACATCACCATAGGAACAGAGGAAGAGTAGGATAAGGGTATGGCTAAAGGCTAACAGAACTGGTCGTCTAGTAAGTTCAAAACAGAGAGTAAAAGGAGCAGGTTTCTGGGTGCGATAGAATAGATTCAAGGCATAGTGTACAGACAAAGGTATGGTAGAATGTGAGTACATTGGAGGTAAACCTAGGCATTGAGTAATGATGAGAGAGATATTGTCTCTAGAAACGTTTAAACCAGGTGATGTCACCGCATATGTGGGTGGAACTAAATGGTTGGTTATGGCGTATTGAGTAGGGCTAGAGGCTCTACAGTGAAATAAGACAATAATCACTAACCAGGACAGTAATGGACAAGGCATATTGATATTAGGGAAAGGCATGCATAGCCGAGTGATCATAGGGGTCCAGTGAGTGGTTGGGCTGGCTGGAGACACGGCGATTCAGACAGCTAGCAGGCCGGGGCTAGCAAACCGAGGAAAGTCTGTTTTAGCCTCCGCGTGCGTTGACGTCGATAGACCAGTCGTGATGGATTAGCAGGGTTCCGAGTAGCAGAGGGGTCCAAGTCCAATTGGCAAAATAGGTATAGTGGCCCAAGAAATTGGCTGATGGAGCTATTCAGCTAACAGTCCAATATGCTTGACCATAATCAAGGGTCAGTTTGTCCGGGCTAACCCTAGGGACTTTGCCGTGCCAGGTAAACCATCTGGTCAGCTTGACGAGAGAGGAAAAGAATGCTGTGGGCACGGAGATGGGGAGAGATTAAAACAAACATAGAAATCTGGGCAGGACATTCATTTGAATTACATAAATTTTACCCAGTAGAGTGAGAGGCACGTCCATCCATTTACACAGGTTACCTTCCACCTTTTTCAACAAGCTGGCCAGATTGAGTTAATAGAGGTTGTTCAGGTTATCATCTACCATTATTCCCAAATATGTGAAGCCCACAGGAAACCATCTAAAAGGAAACTTATGCTTGATGGTATGATGGTCAAAGACAGAACGGTAATATTTTGCTTTTATCAAAATTGACCTTACAGTTGAAGTCGGAAGTTTACATACATTTATGTCGGAGTCATTAAAACTTGGTTTTCAACCACTCCACAAATTTCTTGTTAACAAACTAGAGTTTTGGCAAGTCGGTTAGGACATCTACTTTGTGCATGACACAAGTAATTTTTCCAACAATTGTTTACAGACAGATTATTTCACTTATAATTCACTGTATCACAATTCCAGTGGGACAGAAGTTTACATACACTAAATTGACTGTGCCTTTAAACAGCTTGGAAAATTCCAGAAATGTCAAGGCTTTAGAAGCTTCTGATAGGCTAAGTGACATCATTTGAATCAATTGGAGGTGTACCTGTGGATGTATTTCAAGGCCTACCTTCAAACTCAGTGCCTCTGTAATTGACATCATGGGAAAATCAAAAGAAATCAGCCAAGACCTCATAAAAACAATTGTAGACCTCCACAAGTCTGGTTCATCCCTGGGAGCAATTTCCAAACGCCTGAAGGTTTGAAAATAAAAGACAGCCGCACACTCTTTCTTGATCTTCTGATCTTGTGTGAAGATAATCTTCTATACACTGATCTTTACAGGAAACCTACTGATCGTAACAGTTTGTTGAGGGCTGATAGTTGTCACCCACTTTCCTTGAAAAATAGTTTGTCCTACAGCCAATTCTGTCGAATCAAAAGAATTAGCAAAAAACAGTCCGATTTTGACAGAAATATGGCTGAGACGCAAAGAAAGTTCAAGGAGAGGGGCTACAAAAATGATCAGATTAATATTGCCATTGAGAAAATTCAAAACAAAACGAGACATGACCTTTTTCAAGGTCAGTCTCGCAAAAAAAGACGCATTCTTGTGTTCTAACTACCCGCTATTCAAAGCGTTCTGAACAAATTAAGGTCATCGTTCACAAACATTGGCACATTCTAAAATCCGATGATAGTCTCGGTAATGTGGTCATATTCTCGCACGTCTATTTGCGCCCCTACTGGATTGAAATTACAAGTGTAATGGCTGTGCTCAATGCAATGGCACTTCCTTCAAACACCCACAAACAGGGAAATCGATCCCAATCAAAGGTGTTATTATGTTCTCCACTAAGGCAGTTATTTATCTTATAACTTGTCCTTGTGGTAAAAATGATGTGGGTAAAACAAAGCGCGAATTAAAAGTACGTGTCTCAGAGCATCGTAGTACTATTAGGTGCAAAAACTTGACTTACCCAGTTGCGGCCCACTTTTTGGAGGCAGGCCACTCGATTTTGTCTCTGCTATATTGGCATCGAACATGTCACCCTCCCTAAGAGAGGGGGTGACCTTGATAATTTATTGTTAAAATGAGAGGCTGCCTGGATCTTTAACTTAAAGACCCTTGCTCCCATCGGTCTCAACGTAGACTTAGATCTGAAGCCATTCTTGTGATTATTGTTACTTTGCCATTGTAATTGTTTGTAAGCTTGTGTAGTCTAAAATGAATCTATGATCGTATGCTATCCATTTGTTGTTTGTATGCTGTTCTTTGAATGCCATTTTAATATTTGAGAATTAACCAATGATGTTAGGCCACTCTTGGCCATGATTACAGACACCTGTGTCTTTTGACACTATAAATGAGTTATTCTGCAGTGTTTGTGATTCTACCACGATGAAGACAGCTTGGCTGTCAAGACGTTGGTAATTACATTTTTGCATCTGAGCTCCTAGAGTGTGCTGCTCTCTTTTATTTTCAAGTTTTCTACTCCGCTAGCCAGCACCTCGCCTAAATAGGTGTGTGTTTCTTTTTCTTCCAAATGCCTGAAGGTACCATGTTCAACTGTACAAACAATAGTACGCAAGTATAAACACCATGGGACCACGCAGCCGTCATACCGCTCAGGAAGGAGACACGTTCTGTCTCCTAGACATGAACGTACTTTGGTGCGAAAAGTGCAAATCAATTCCAGAGCAACAGCAAAGGACCTTGTGAAGATGCTGGAGGAAACAGGTACAAAAGTATCTATATCCACAGTAAAATGAGTCCTATATCAACATAACCTGAAAGGCCACTCAGAAAAGAAGAAGTCACTGCTCCATAACTGCCATAAAAAAGACTGACTACGGTTTGCACATGGGGACAAAGATTCTACTTTCCTGAGAAATGTCCTCTGGGCTGATGAAACAAAAATTGAGCTTTTTAACCATAATGACCATCGTTATGTTTAGAGGAAAAGGGGGAGGCTTGCAAGCCAAAGAACACCATCCCAACCGTGAAGCACGGCAGTGACAGCATCATGTTGTGGGGTGCTTTGCTGCAGGAGGGACTGGTGCACTTCACAAAATAGTTGGCATCATGAGGCAGGAAAATTATGTGGATATATTGAAGCAACATCTCAAGACATCAGTCAGGAAGTTACAGCTTGGTCGCAAATGGGTCTTCCAAATGGACAATGACCCCAAGCATACTTCCAAAGTTGTGGCAAATTGGCTTAAGGACATCAAAATCAAGGTATTGGAGTGGCCTTCACAAAGCTCTGACCTCACTCCTATAAAAAATGTGTGGGCAGAACTAAAAAAGCGTGTGCGAGCAAGGAGGCCTACAAACCTGACTCAGTTACACCAGCTCTGCCAGGAGGACAGGGCCAAAATTCACCCAACCTATTGTGGGAAGCTTGTGGAAGGCTACCCGAAATGTTTGACCCAAGTGAAACAATTTAAAGGCAATGCTACCAAATACTAATTGAGTGTATGTAAACTTCTGACCCACTGGGAATGTGATGAAAGAAATAGAAGCTGAAATAAATCATTCACTCTACTATTATTCTGACATTAAACACAAAGGGATGATCCTAACTGATTTAAAACAGATTATTTTTACCTAGATTAAATGTCAGGAATTGTGAAAAACTAAGTTTAAAACTGAGCTTAAATGTATTTGGCTAAGGTGTATGTGATCTTCCGACTTTAACAATATATTCAGAGAAATAACTATACTACTCTAATAGGTTCTGTAAGTGAGAGAGGGAATGTTCTGGGTTCATTAGAAATAAGATAAGGTTGTCCGCAAAAAGTGATAATTTATGGGTATGGGGGCCCACCTCAAAGCCATGTATGTCAGGGCACGTTCTAATGGTCTCAGCCAACGGTTCGATGGCGAGGACGAAGAGGTGGGGGCTAATTGGGAAACCTTTTCTGTTCCCCTATAGAGATGGAAAAGAGGAGGAAGTAATCCCATTGGTAGCAATCCTAGCTATAGGAGATTTGTAGAGTGATTTTTATCAAATGTACAAACACAGTGCCTAAACCAACATTTTCCAAGACGCGAAAGAGATATGGTCATTAGACTATATCAAAGGACTTTTTGGCGTCGAGGGAGACTGCGACACTAGGTTTTTTGTTTTTGTTAGCAAGGTGAATTATATCAAATATCCTTCGGAGATTCTTGGAGGACAGTCTATTAATTATGAAGCCAGTCTGATCTGGTTAGACCAACAGGGGGACATGACTCCAGTCTCTTAGATAGCATCTCGGTGACCAGTTTACAATCTGTAATAAGGAGAGAGATTGGTCTATAGGAGGCGCACTTTAACATTTTTCCCTTTCCTGTGAATTACTGTATTCACAGTTTGTGAGAAAGACTCTGGAAAGCAGTTGTCCTCCCAGGGCTTTTTTAAGTACCTCCATAAGGTAGGTTGACGAACAGCTCCTTAGATTATTTTCAGAAATCTGGAGGGCAGCCATCCTCCCCAGGAGATTTATTAGATGGTAAGGATTTAATGGACTCCAACAATTCAGAGATTGAGAACTGTTCACTGAGGCGCTCCCTGTCTTCCCCTGAAAGGCATGGGACGTTGAGGGAGGAGATAAAAGAGTCGATCTCTGATAGATCATCGCTTGATTGAGAAGTATAAGGCCTCGTAATATTTCTTAAAAGTGTCATTAATTTCAGTGGGGTCAAAAGAGTTCGCATTAGTAAGAGTTTCTGTAGCGTTAATTGTCCTTTGTCCTCTGCTTTCAGTTGCCATGCCAATACTTTGTGTGCTTTCTCTACAAGCTCGTAGCAACGCTGTTTTGATTTAGTCATGGCCCTCTCAGCTTGATACGTGTTCAGAGTATTATATTTCCGTTTTTTATTCACCAAAATCCTGTATAGGTCTTTAGTTGGGCCTCTTTGGTAGGTTTTCTCAAGCTCAGAGATTTCAGATTCAGGGGGGGTGGGGGGGAGTCCTGGGGTCCTGTAAAAAGACATTTGAAAATAACAGTAGCAAGGCTATATACAGACACCGGTTAATCAGGCTTATTGAGGTAGTATGTACATGTCGGTATGGTTAAAGTGACTATGCATATATGATGAACAGAGAGTAGCAGTAGTGTAAAAAGAGGGGTTGGCGGGTGGTGGGACACAGTGCAGATAGCCCGGTTAGCCAAAGTGCGGGATCATTGGTTGGTCGGGCCAATTGATGTAGTATGTACATGAATGTATAGTTAACGTGACTATGTACATATGATAAACAGAGAATAGCAGCAGAGTAAAAGAGGGGTTGGGGTGGCACACAATGCAAATAGTCCGGGTAACCATTTGGTTACTTGTTCAGGAGCCTTATGGCTTGGGGGTAAAAACTGTTGAGAAGCATTTTTGTCCTAGATTTGGCACTCCGGTACCGCTTGCCATGCGGTAGTAGAGAGAACAGTCTATGACTGGGGTGGCTGGGGTCATTGACAATTTTTAGGGCCTTCCTCTGACACCGCCTGGTGTAGAGGTCCTGGATGGCAGGCAGCTTTGCCCCAGTGATGTACTGGGCCATACGCACTACCCTCTGAAGTGCCTTGCGGTCAGAGGCCGAGCAATTGCCATACCAGGCAGTGATGCAACCGGTCAGGATGCTCTCAATGTTGCAGCTGTAGAACCTTTTGAGGATCTCAGGACCCATGCAAAATCTTTTTAGTTTCCTGAGGAGGAATAGGCTTTGTCGTGCCCTCTTCATGACTGTCTTGGTGTGTTCGGACCATTCTAGTTTGTTGTTGATGTGGACACCAAGGAACTTGAAGCTCTCAACCTGCTCCACTACAGCCCCGTCGATGAGAATGGGGGTGTGCTCGGTGCTCCTTTTCCTGTAGTCCACAATCATCTCCTTAGTCTTGGTAACATTGAGGGATAGGTTGTTGTTCTGGCACCACCCGGCCAGGTCTCTGACCTCCTCCCTACAGGCTGTCACGTCGTTGTCGGTGATCAGGCCTACCACTGTTGTGTTGTCTGCAAACTTAATGATGGTGTTGGAGTAGTGCCTGGCGATGCAGTCGTGGGTGAACAGGGAGTACAGGAGGGGACTGAGCACGCACCCCTGGGGAGCTCCAGTGTTGAGGATCAGCGTGGCAGATGTGTTGCTACCTACCCTCACCACCTGGGGGCGGCCCGTCAGCAAGTCCAGGATCCAGTTGCAGAGGAAGGTGGTTAGTCCCAGGATCCTTACCTTAGTGATGAGCTTTGTGGGCACTATGGTGTTGAACGCTGAGCTGTAGTCAATGAATAGCATTCTCACATAGGTGTTCCTTTTGTCCAGGTGGGAAAGGGCAGTGTGGAGTGCAATAGAGATTGTATCATCTGTGGATCTGTTTGGGCGGTATGCAAATTGGAGTGGGTCTAGGGTGTCTGGGATAATGCTGTTGATGTGAGCCATGACCAGCCTTTCAAAGCACATCATAGCTATGGACATGAGTGCTAAGGGTCTGTAGTCATTTAGGCAGGTTGCCTTTGTGTTTTTGGGCACAGGAACTATGGTGGTCTGCTTGAAACATGTTGGTATTACAGACTCAATCAGGGACATGTTGAAAATGTCAGTGAAGACACCTGGCAGTTGGTCAGCACATGCCCGGAGCACACGTCCTGGTTATCCGTCTGGCCCCGCAGCCTTGTGTATGTTGACCTGTTTAAAGGTTTTACTCACGTCGGCTACGGAGAGCGTGATCATACAGTCGTCCGGAACAGCTGATGCTCTCATGCATTTCTTGTAAGCTTCCGGGTTTGAGTCCCGCACCTTGAAAGCAACAGCTCTACCCTTTAGCTCAGGGCGAATGTTGCCTGTAATCCATGGCTTCTGGTTGGGGTATGTATGTATAGTCACTGTGGGGACGACGTCCTCAATGCACTAATTGATAAAGCCAGTGACTGATGTGGTGTATTCCTCAATGTCATCGTAAGAATCCCGGGACATGTTCCAGTCTGTGATAGCAAAACAGTCCTGTAGTTTAGCATCTGCTTCATCTGACCACTTTGTTATAGACCGAGTCACTGGTGCTTCCTGATTTCATTTGAGCTTTTAAGCAGGAATCAGGAGGATAGAGTTGTGGTCGGATTTACCAAATGGAGGGCGAGGGAGAGCTTTGTACGCGTCTCTGTGTGTGGAGTACAGGTGATCTAGAATTTTTTTCCCTCTGGTTGCACATTTTACATGTTGATAGAGATTTGGTAGAACTGATTTAAATTTCCCTGCATTAAAGTCTCCGGCCACTAGGAGCGCCACCTCTGGGTGAGTGGTTTCCTATTTGCTTATTTCCTTATACAGCTTACTGAGTGCAGTCTTAGTGCCATAATCTATTTGTGGTGGTAAATAAACAGCCACGAAAAGTATAGCTGAGAACTCTCTAGGCAAGTAGTATCCTGCAATTTATCACAATATACTCTACTTCAGGCGAGCAAAATCTAGAGACTTCGTTAGATTTCGTGCACCAGCTGTTGCTGGAGTGGAGGATTTGTTTGTCAAAGTAAAAAATATTGATCTGCTCTTTGATGAATGCATAAAAATCAGGTTGCTTCAGGAGTGTAGAATTTAGTCTCCATCTACATTTACCTTGGTAGGAATGGAGATTGATAATACCAGAGGAGAATGGTATCTGGGGAGATAATCGGTGTCTAACACTCTATGAAACAGTTTGGTTGCTAGCAAAAAGTGATATATGCATGTGTGTGTTCTGTGGGTGTGAATAAAATGAGTAGTCCCATCCAGATGTCTAGTAAATTGAGATCCTTCATGAATGACATGGTGAGCTTGGTGGCTTTGGTAAGAAGTGAGGGTTTATCAGAGGTTTATTAAGAACTGTATCTAAACAAAAATGTAAATCTCCTCCAGCCAGTTAGAGATCCTGGTGGTGCTTGAGCAACCTGAAGGAAGACATTCTGAGTAAACATATGGTCATCGTAGTTAGAAGCATAAATACAGTATTCAATAGGGTCCAAGACTCTGAAAACATATGCCCCTGCACCAAAACAAACCTGCCTGAGGGATCAGAGATGGTGTTGTTGACTCTGAAAACATATGCCCCTGCACCAAAACAAACCTGCCTGAGGGATCAGAGATGGTGTTGTTGACTCTGAAAACATATGCCCCTGCACCAAAACAAACCTACCTGAGGGATCAGAGATGGTGTTGTTGACTCTGAAAACATATGCCCCTGCACCAAAACAAACCTGCCTGAGGGATCAGAGATGGTGTTGTTGACTCTGAAAACATATGCCCCTGCACCAAAACAAACCTGCCTGAGGGATCAGAGATGGTGTTGTTGACTCTGAAAACATATGCCCCTGCACCAAAACAAACCTGCCAGAGGGATCAGAGATGGTGTTGTTGACTCTGAAAACATATGCCCCTGCACCAAAACAAACCTGCCTGAGGGATCAGAGATGGTGTTGTTGACTCTGAAAACATATGCCCCTGCACCAAAACAAACCTGCCCGAGGGATCAGAGATGGTGTTGTTGACTCTGAAAACATATGCCCCTGCACCAAAACAAACCTGCCCGAGGGATCAGAGATGGTGTTGTTGACTCTGAAAACATATGCCCCTGCACCAAAACAAACCTGCCCGAGGGATCAGAGATGGTGTTGTTGACTCTGAAAACATATGCCCCTGCACCAAAACAAACCTGCCCGAGGGATCAGAGATGGTGTTGTTGACTCTGAAAACATATGCCCCTGCACCAAAACAAACCTACCTGAGGGATCAGAGATGGTGTTGTTGACTCTGAAAACATATGCCCCTGCACCAAAACAAACCTGCCCGAGGGATCAGAGATGGTGTTGTTGACTCTGAAAACATATGCCCCTGCACCAAAACAAACCTGCCCGAGGGATCAGAGATGGTGTTGTTGACTCTGAAAACATATTCCCCTGCACCAAAACAAACCTACCTGAGGGATCAGAGATGGTGTTGTTGACTCTGAAAACATATGCCCCTGCACCAAAACAAACCTGCCCGAGGGATCAGAGATGGTGTTGTTGACTCTGAAAACATATGCCCCTGCACCAAAACAAACCTGCCCGAGGGATCAGAGATGGTGTTGTTGACTCTGAAAACATATGCCCCTGCACCAAAACAAACCTGCCCGAGGGATCAGAGATGGTGTTGTTGACTCTGAAAACATATGCCCCTGCACCAAAACAAACCTGCCCGAGGGATCAGAGATGGTGTTGTTGACTCTGAAAACATATGCCCCTGCACCAAAACAAACCTGCCCGAGGGATCAGAGATGGTGTTGTTGACTCTGAAAACATATGCCCCTGCACCAAAACAAACCTGCCTGAGGGATCAGAGATGGTGTTGTTGACTCTGAAAACATATGCCCCTGCACCAAAACAAACCTGCCCGAGGGATCAGAGATGGTGTTGTTGACTCTGAAAACATATGCCCCTGCACCAAAACAAACCTACCTGAGGGATCAGAGATGGTGTTGTTGACTCTGAAAACATATGCCCCTGCACCAAAACAAACCTGCCCGAGGGATCAGAGATGGTGTTGTTGACTCTGAAAACATATGCCCCTGCACCAAAACAAACCTACCTGAGGGATCAGAGATGGTGTTGTTGACTCTGAAAACATATGCCCCTGCACCAAAACAAACCTACCTGAGGGATCAGAGATGGTGTTGCTGACACAGAAAGGGATGTGTCTACTTATCAAAATTGCAGTTCCTCTTGCTTTGGAGTTAAAAGAGGACGCAAAAACTTGTCCTTCCCATTCCCTCTTTAATTTGTGTTCACTGGCTGTAAGATGTTTCTTGTAAAAACACAATGTCAGCCTTTAATTTCTTAAGGTATGTATAGACTATTTTCCACTTAATCGGGCTGTTCTTAAGTTATTTTAGGTTGAATGTGACATATTTTAGTGGATTAAGCATGGGTTGGGTTTCAAATATGTAACCGAATGGTAATCCCTCATATGTAAATAGTCAGGAAATGTTTCAACTTTAGTTTGAACACTGAAGTGACCTATGTGTCTCTTTAGGAAGGAAACAACATTAAACATAGAAAACAAAGAAGAAGAAAAAACCCACCCACCCTGATTGTCGGACTAAAACCACAATCCCAACAATGAACACACTTGTAGAGTGTTGCTCGATTTCAGTCTTGCTCTTACTAGCTAAACCTTTGCGTAAGCTAAAGCCTACTTGCTCTCTATGTTGAAAACATTGTGAATAGACACTTATTGCTGAATAATTACTGGCAACAAGAAGGGCTTTTTATTTAACATGTATTTAACTAGGCAAGTCAGTTAAGAACAAATTCTTATTTACAATGACAGCCAAACAGAAGGCAAAAGGCCTCCTGCGGACACGGGGCCTGGGATTAAAAATAAATACAATATAAATATAGGACAAAACACACATCACAACAAGAGAGACAATGCAACACTACATAAAGAGACACCTAAGACAACAACATAGCAAGGCATCAACACATGACAACACAGCATGGTAGCAACACAACTTGGTAGCAGCACAATATGGTACAAACATTATTGGGCACAGACAACAGCACAAAGGGCAAGAAGGTAGAGACAACAATACATCACACAAAGCAGCCACAACTGTCAGTAAGAGTGTCCATGATTGAGTCTTTGAATGAAGAGATTGAGATAAAACTGTCCAGTTAGTGTTTGTTGCAGCTCGTTCCAGTCACTAGCTGCAGCAAACTGAAAAGAGGAGCGACCCAGGGATGTGGGCTGCTTGAGTCTCTTTTCAGGAGAGGAGAAGAAACATAAATGGGGAAAAAGCAATGGATATAAGCCTACTAATTTTATTCGCCCAGTGGATATTGACCAAACCAAGATATACTCTCCTGTAAATGTAAAAAAAACTGCTAGTTGAAAATGTCCAAATCAACTGTAGCAACCGAATCGCGGGGTAAACTGATCAAAATTCCAAGTAGACATCAGCATAACAGTCCCAGGACAGCACAAAGAAAAAAACAAGTCATATCTCATGGATAGACCTTTGTGAATCAAACACGGTTCAGTTCATTTAGACAAGTGAACACTTTTCCCGGTGTGTCGAAGAGATGGATTTGGCCTTTGTACTGAACTTTCATCCGCTCAGGGTGAATGAAGTAGCCGGTGATGTTCTTCTCCTTCAGTGCTTTGACGACTGGTTTGAACTGCTTGCGATGTCTGGCGAGATCCACGCTCAGATTCAGGAAAAGGCTGACCCCCTTTCCATTGATGGTGATGTCCCCTTTGCCTCTTGTGATTTGCAGTATCTTCTCCCTGTCCTGGAAATGGAAGAACCTGATCAGCACGGCCCGTGGGGGCTCATCTGGCAACTGTTTCGTTGTTGAGGTTCTGTGGGTGTGTTCGATTTCCAGCGGCTTGGTGAAGTTGGTTATGCCTAGGACCTCAGGGATCCATTGAGTGAAGAAACGGACCGGGACACGGCCCTCGCTGTCCACCTTCAGTCCACCTTGCTACGTCTGCTCTGGTTCTCCATCTGATCTACCTTGTTTTTGAGATAGGCATTGTCATTCTGCAGCTGTTTCATAACCTGGTCATGTCGAGTGATGGTATCTTCAACTGTGCTAATGCGCAACTCAGCCTCAGTCGTTCTCAAAAGGAGATCACTCAGGGAGGATTTTAGGTCGTCAATGGAAGAATGGAGTTCAGACAATTTCTTGTCAATTTCCAGTGTAAGACCTTTGTTACTATCTTGAATTTCCCAGAGGAGAGTAGCAAGCATGCTGGAAGACTCAAAAGAGAATGCTGAAAGCAACAGTCTGGAACTGTCTGAGATTTAAGGGCTAATGCTAATCTTGCTAGCTGTGGTGTATCATTATCTTGGGATTCAACAAAGTTCTGGTCATCCTTCTTGCCTCTCGGCTGGAGGTCCATGGCTCTTTGGGAAGCTAAGTACTTAACAGTTTATCAGCCGATGTTAGAATATTGTTTCAACGTTGTTATTTAGGTAACAACAGGATAACTTTGAAGAGCTCGGTTTGTTAACATCTGCTCAGCTCCGCGACATCCCGTGCTCCCTCCTCAGACGTCTTTTTACGCCTGCTAAACTCAGCAAAAAAAGAAACATCCCTTTTTCAGGACCCTGTCTTTCAAAGATAATTAGTAAAAATCCAAATAATTCACAGATCTTCATTGTAAAGGGTTTAAACACTGTTTCCCATGCTTGTTCAATGAACCATAAACAATTAATGACCATGCACCTGTGGAACGGTCGTTAAAACACTAACAGTTTACAGACGGTAGGCAATTAAGGTCACAGTTATGAAACCTTAGGACACTAAAGAGGCCTTTCTACTGACTCTGAAAAACACCAAAAGAAAGATGCCCAGGGTCCCTGCTCATCTGTATGAACGTGCCTTAGGCATGCTGCAAGGAGGCACTGGAGGACTGCAGATGTGACCAGGGCAATAAATTGCAGGGAGACAGGGAGACAGGACGGACAGCTGATTGTCCTCGCAGTGGCAATCCACGTGTAACAACACCTGCACATGATCGGTACATCCGAACATTACACCTGCGGGACAGGTACAGGATGGCAACAACAACTGCCCGAGTTACACCAGGAACGCACAATCCCTCCAACAGTGCTCAGACTGTCCGCAATAGGCTGAGAGAGGCTGGACTGAGGGCTTGTAGGCCTGTTGTAAGGCAGGTCCTCACCAGACATCGCCGGCAACAACGTTGCCTATGGGCACAAACCCACCGTCGCTGGACCAGAATTGACTGGCAAAAAGTGCTCTTCACTGACGAGTTGCGGTTTTGTCTCACCAGGGGTGATGGTCGGATTCATGTTTATCGTAAAAGGAATAAGCGTTACACCGAGGCCTGTACTCTGGAGCGGGAACGATTTAGAGGTGGAGGGTCCGTCATGGTCTGGGGCGGTGTGTCACAGCATCATCAGACTGAGCTTGTTGTCATTGCAGGCAATCTCAACGCTGTGCGTTACAGGGAAGACATCCTCCTCCCTCATATGGTACCCTTCCTGCAGGCTCATGCTGACATGACCCCCCAGCATGACAATGCTACCAGTTATACTGCTCATTCTGTGCGTGATTTCCTATAAGTCAGGAATGTCAGTGTTCTGTCATGGCCAGCGAAGAGCCCGGATCTCAATCCCAATGAGCCCGTCTGGGACCTGTTGGATCGGAGGGTGAAGGCTAGGGCCATTCCCCCCAGAAATGTCTGGGAACTTGCAGGTGCCTTGGTGGAAGAGTGGGGTAACATCTCACAGCAAAAACTGGCAAATCTGGTGCAATCCATGAGGTGGAGATGCACTGCAGTACTTAATGCAGCTGGTGGCCACACCAGATACGGACTGTTACCTTTGATTTTGACTCCCCCCTTTGTTCAGGGACACATTATTTAATTTTTGTTAGTCACAGGTCTGTGGAACTTGTTAAGTTTATGTCTCAGTTGATGAATTTTGTTATGTTTATACAAATATTTACACATGTTAAGTTTGCTGAAAATAAACGGAGTTGATAGTGAGAGGACGTTTCTTTTTTTGCTGAGTCTATATTAGGTTAGTAATGAGGAAACAGTCAGTGGTTGTATTTGATTAATGTTTATATTAAAAAGTATGACATTTGGTCATAAAAAGTATGGATTTCAGCAAACAAAGAAAGGTTAGCCACAACAGAGGACAAACACAGGTACACGGTAAAGGTTTAATAATTTTTTTAAATTGAGTATCGACTGCTAGCTACTCGAAAGCAGTGGAGCTTAATTAAAAAAAAACTATAGTCTGTACTTAGCCTGGGCAGCCACTAGTGTGTGCTATGGATCTCCGAATGTCTGGGCTTGAAGGAAAATTCCACCCAAAAACGATCTTTTGGTATTTGTTTAATTATTGACATTGTCCCAAAGGATGGATGGAGTTTTCATTTAATATGTCCAGCCGGTAATACACTCCTGTCCACTGGCAACTGGTTTGTAATCAAAACGTTCTCCATTCTGGCTGCAAAGGCTTCGATTTCTACCTTAACTCGATATAATGGATACAAGGCAAAACGATGGAAATATAGCATTCTTTCTTTATGAAATACCAATTTCCACCACCATACTAGAAGGGCTAAATGCTAGTCCCGGATGTTGCGTATTGCATTCAGCCAATCAGGTTGCAGCAGTCTGTTTTTAAACCCCTAACCTAACGCACAGATGATCCATTATATTGACCAAATTCTCTAGTGGCTGCTTTGCCTAAACTCACCGAAGGCAAGCGTGTGATTTATTTCTGAATGCTTTGCTTTGAATTATAATGACCCAACTGAAGCCAGGTTGACTGCTTTTGAGAAGAGGATGCCTTGTCAGTTGGTCAACTGCCATAGATTTACATTTGAGGTGCCCATCCAAGAAGGCTCAAGGTCATTGGCCACAGATAAAATGACGTCAAATCACGTTATATCTACCGTAGTTTTGATTGAACTGATCATGTCAACATCATACTTTCAAAATCTTAGCTAGCAAGTCAGACGAGCAGTCATCATCATGAATCAAGTTGTCAATCTACTGGGAAATCCTTTTCAATCCTTGTCATATGAAGAGAAATTATAGATAAAACGTATTGGTGCTCAACGGCCATTGGACATAAACATTACACAGCATGTTGGAAATCGCAAATGTAACAATGAGTGGTTCAGAAGGAATCAGTGGTTAACTGCAAACTTTGCAAAGCAACCATTAGCCTGCTAGTCAGCAGAGAGGGTGTGTGGTCCAAGTCTGGGTTTCAGGGTCTATTTTCCAATATTAAAAGGATAAACATTCACTCGCAACACACCATGGGCCAGAAAAGGTTGAATACATGGCCATGCTATCAGTTCAGCATGACTTCTGCTGCGTTCAAAACAACTGGAAACTGGAAACTGGGAAATCTCAGACTTCAGTGAGTTCAAGGCAACAGGGAACTCTGAAAAAAACGAGCTCCGACTGGGAAAATAAGTTTTGAATGGTCATCCAACTCGGAATTCCAAGTCGGGAACTCTGGCCTCTTTCTAGAGCTCCGATCTGAAGGTCACTGATGCCATGATTCGACCTTGTTTTTCTCTGTTCCCAGTTGTCTTGAAAGCACCATAAATCCAGAGAATGCCAGACTTTGATGACAAAATTTCATGACAAAGATCGCAGCGGCACCTTCCTGTTCAAGTGGCCCCAGCACAACAAGGTGAGTCCAAAAATGTATTGTATGCTGCTGCATAAATTATGTAAAATGCCAGGGAGAGAGTAGTTAAGAAAGTAATACTAAGTGTATGTTGTATAGTAAGCTGTTAGCAGCCCATGTGCCTCACCTTAAAAATTTGGTCCCTTTCCTCCTCATAATTTAGCCTACTATTCTGACTTGGTGGTGCACATGTGGCCTATGTCCTGCTTTAGAGAAATGTAATCTTCGAATATTGTAAGAGCTTTCATTGTCTGCATATATGCCCCCTTTATTTATCCTACAGATCTGACTTGGTGTACAAGGAGAATACTGTAAGAACGGCCCATGTTCTGAATTCTGTTGCTGTGCATTTCAAAAGTGCTGAACAAATAGTTATATTGACTTCATCCACCCTAGCTCGCTCATTAATGTCTCAATCAAAATTACGGATTGCCTCTTATCCGCTAGTCCTTCCCTTATTCCATAGCTTGTACATCTCAATTGTCAGTAGAAGTCACATTTGTTTAAGCAAGTCAGCCATATCAGCCATGTTTTTTAAAAAGGCAGTAGATGAGGCTGAATGAACTGTTATCACTGCCAGACAAGGCTCTGCTGATAGCCAGGTGTAGCAGTGGTAAGGATTCACTCTGTGGTGATGAAGGAAAGCTCTGCTGCTGGGACAGCTTTATGTAATCATTAACAGTTTGTGAGCACTGTTTGTCACTGTTATAGTGCAATTTATGTATTGTTTAGTGTTGTGTTGTGTACTGGCTTTGCTGGCATCAACAAAAATGTTGGTGGAGTTAGCCCTACCAAGATTTACATGCTAAAATTGCCACTGGTCATTGTTCACTTTTTTCCCGAGTGTTCAGGCTTTGCCATACTGCATATTTCTGGTGGTTTTGTCCCGATTTGCAGATGGCCTGGCAAATCTTTTTGGACTGGTTAACTATCTGGCAAATTGTTTTTGTTGGAATGATGCGATTGGACACTGTACCAGCTTTTTTGTTTCATCTGGCTGGTGGTTCCTGGTCTTTTGAAAACATAAATTGAAGAGTCACCTAAAACTGTGAGAGGCAGTAAAAATGCAAGCCTAGTAGTGAGGACAACTGGCTACTACTCTGAGCCCCGTGTGTGGTGAGTTTTCTGGCACCCAGAGCTTTTGAAGCATCACCAAAGTGGGTGTCATACATTGTGAAGGAGGAGAAGTCCAGTAGCTACACGACTCAGGCTGTTTACCAGAGTAGCCCTCTACATGATCGTCACCAGACTCTTCATCAACCATCTCCCTGACCACCTTCCTCAGATCAAGCCATGAACCTGTCCCTTTCATCTTTGGAGGATGAATGCACGCAAAAACTTGGCCTCTATTAGTTGAACTAACTATAGTTAGGCTACTCAGGATTATGTATTCCTTGTTTGTTTTTAGACTTTGAAGCAGTTTGAGACTGTGCTCTAGAATTGTAATCTATTATTATTATATTGGACCAATTCATCCACTTACGGAAATGCATCGCTATCGGCAATTAAGATTGGAGATATAGTAAGTTTCACCAACGTCATGCTTTCTCATACAAGGGTAATGGGCATCAGGCATACACTTACTGACAGAACCAGAACCACAGTCAGCTCAGCTGAGGCGGTGGGCTGGCCTACATTGCGCCACATGAAAATGATTGTGGTCATAATTTCTTCTTGCGCACAAGCGTTTTTGAACGTTCAAATCATTCCGGATAGACGAGTCAACAAAGTATCTCAGTCATTTGGCATCTGCAAGGTTGGTAATGTGGGTATGTTGTGATGCCTGACTTCTGAAAAGAGAGGTAACATATTCAGAGTTGCTAATGCTATCTAATGGCTACTAAAATATTAAACGTTGTCAACTCAGTCATGAATGTTTTGGTAACCGTTTAAAAACTTCTTCAGGATCGGTGTCCCGTCAACGGGACAGTTGTAAATCATGTAGCGAAACAACAAAATGTTGGTACATATAAGTGTCTTATATCGGCTGAAAGCTTAAATTATTGTTAATCGAACTGCATTGTCCAATTTACAGTAACTATTACTGAGAAAAATGCCATGCTATTGTTTGAGGAGAGCACAAAACAACAAAACACTTTTTTTCACCGCGACAGGTTTGATACATTCCCATCTAAAGGTGAAACGTGTACTTACATTCTGAAATCTTGCTCTGATTTGCCATCCTAACAGTCCCAGAGATAATATGTAGTTTTGTTAGATAAAATCCCTTCGATTTTGTATTTCCACTCGTTCAACTTGCAAAGAAAGATATCTGTCAAATCTAACGGTAAACGTTGTTTCAACCATTCAAATTACATTAGTATTTATTCATCAGACACCCTAGAATGTAACCAGACTTCACTATGTTGTTTGGCATGTAGGTTATCCTATAGGACAGCAATTTTAGTAAGGGAGCGACATCATCATGGCACGCCGATGACACGGGCAGTGTTCACTTGATTGACTGTAACTTTGTCAAATGAGCGCCAATCGTGTTCAAACCAAGCTAGCGAGATAGCCAATGAGCTGGGCTTTGGAGTGTGGGGGAAACCTCGTATCCGTCACACAATCGTCCAGCTAACCTTGTGCGCCAGGAGGCTACTTCTTTTTGGATATTCATGCAAGAATATGGCAAAGCACGTTACGCATATCTGTGAGTTATCCTCTCTATGGTATGTGGGACTAGCGTCCCACCTGGCCAACATCCAGTGAGATTGCAGAGCGCCAAATTCAAATACAGAAATACTCATTATAAAAATTCAGAAAAGATACAACTATTTTACATTGGTTTAAAGATTAACTTCTTGTGAATCCAACCACGGTGTCAGATTTAAAAAAAATACTTTACGGCGAAAGCATACCTTACAATTATTTGAGAACATAGCCAGCAGACAAATCATTACAAACAGTAACCGGCCAAGTAGAAGAGTTACACAAGTCAGAAATAGAGATAAAATTAATCCCTTACCTTTGATGATCTTCATATGTTTGCACACAGAAGACATTCATTTATTCAATAAATGTTCCTTTTGTTCGATAAAGTCTCTCTTTATATCTGAAAACCTTAGTTTTGTTCGCACCTTTTCTTCAGTAATCCACAGGCTCAAACGCAGACAAAAAATCCTAATTGTATCCGTAAAGTTCATAGAAACATGTCAAACGATATTTATATTCAATCCTCAGGTTGTTTTTAGCCGAAATAATCGATAATATTTCAACTGGACAATAACGTTGTCAAAATAAAAGGTAAACAAGAAAGGCACTCTCTCTGGTCACGCGCGCATGAAAAAGCTCTGTGACATGGCAGGGTCCACTCATTCAGACTGTTCTTACTCACTCATTTTTCAGAATACAAGCCTGAAACAATTTCTAAAGACTGTTGACATCTAGTGGAAGGCATAGGAACTGCAATTTGAGTCCTAAGTCAATGGATACTGTAATGGCATTGAATAGAAAACTACACACACAAAAAAATCCTTCTCCTTGAATGGATTTTTCTCAGGTTTTCGCCTGCCAAATCAGTTCTGATATACTCACATACATTATTTTAACAGTTTTGGAAACTTTAGAGTGTTTTCTATCCAAACTACTAATTATATGCATGTCATATAATTCTTCTTCTGTCCCTGAGTAGAAAGCAGTTTAATTTGGGCATGCTTTTCATCCAAAATTCCAAATGCTGCCCCCTACCCTAGATAAGTTATGAAGTTATGAAAACTGAGTGTTTTGCAAATGTTGAACTTACAATATGGCTACTAATACTGGAAAAGCTAAATCAAAGTCCAAGTATACAGATTTTGGACGATATTCTTGCAGAAAAATTTAATAGACAGCAACTAAAGCAGAGGACGCTAACGTTACCTGCTAACGTTACCTTAGGTAAGTGAAATACGAGTCTTTATATTCATATTCTTTTATATTGTAAATCTGAAAGCCACAACATGTCAAAGTCAACATACAATATTGGGCACCCGACTGGCACAGTCGTCTAACACACTGCAGTACCTGGTTCGAATCCAGGCTGCAACACATCCGGCTGTGATTGGGAGTCCCATAGGGAGGCTCACAGTTATAGGCGTCATTGTAAATAAGAATTTGTACTTACTTGCCTAGTTAAATGAAGGTTCATTTAAAAAATACAATAAAATGTTTTCTTCGACCAGATCTATTGTGCTATATTGTCCTACATTAATTTCACATTTCCACAAACTTCAAAGTGTTTCCTTTCAAATGGTACCAAGAATATGCATATCCTTGCTTCAAGCAGTTAGATTTGGGTATGTCATTTTAAGCAAAAATTTAAAAAATAGGGCTGATCCCTAAGAAGTTCAAAAAGTAGATATGCCTTAAACTTGGCAACGGCTATGCTTCATTTCGTTACATTTTTCTTAATTGTCGTGCATGCGTACAAAAAAGTATCTCCAAAGACACCGTAGTCAGGACTTTCTGTCACTGTCACCAGTAGACTGAGCTCTTTTTATCCTTGTGTTTTATATGGAATATGTGTATTTCGCCACTGGACATCTCTTTCATTGAGCAACAATGTAGCCTGTTGGGGGCCAAGATGGCGTCGGTGTGAGAGGGTGTGTTTTCTTGCTTGTCCAAGAAACTTTGAAGGTTAGGTGGTTAACAGTCTAATATTACAGCAAGAAACTAACTATAACTTGTTTTAGCTACATATGGCAAGTTTAGAGTTTGTTTTTGTCAAGTTGAAAGGGAAGAACAACAGAAAGACAACAGAAGATAGAATATCCGAGCCTCACAGAAGACGGCAGGCATGCTAGCTAGCTACGTCAAGAGCCAGAGCCGCATGGATACACAAGATGCAGCAAACTCAAGCAAGAGAAAGAACAAGACAGACCAGGACGAGATCCTTGCAACCTCTACCTCAGATCCCAATAAAATGTCCACCGGAGAAAAAAGTGAGAGAGGACATTTCCATGTTTGAACTTCTCTCTGCAATCCAGACCCTGACTAATAAACAAGACGCCACGTTCTCCAAAGTGTCCATCATAGAGCGGGCGACCGAAGAAACATCAAAGAAGATTGATCATTTGTCAGAGACTGTCCGTCAGCTTCACACAGTTGTGAGCGAGAACAAGGAAAACGAGCTGAAGAAACTGCAATCCCAAAATAATGAGCTGTTTGAGAATGTAGCTGAACTCCAACGATACTCTCACAGGTGGAATCTGAAAATACAAGGTGTAAGAGAGGTAGAGTACATTAGGGAAGCAGTCATCAATATCATGGGAAAGGTGACTCTGTGCATCAAAGACAAGCTAAGAGACGTGATTGACATGGTACATCAACTTAGGAAACAAACATATGATGGACCCCCTTGCAATGTCATCCTGCACTATGCACCACTACAGGGACATCTAGAAAATGGCCAAGGGGAACACGTTTCTGGACGAGAAGAAGCTCCGCATCAAAAGGCTCTGATACCGCAGGATCAGAATGCCAGGGAGAAACTGTGGCCGCTTATACAGAAGGCTCGACAAGAGGGAAAGAAGGCTAGGCTAGGCCCCACACGCGTTCATCAAAGAAAGATTACTGTTAACTCTGATGAGATGAACCACACTTGAACTGTGAGTACTGCCAAGAATACATTTACTGTACTGCCACGAGTAAATTTACAGTTCGAACTAAACTCAGAAAAAAAGAAACGACCTCTCACTGTCAACTCCGTTTATTTTCAGCAAACTTAACATGTGCAAATATTTGTATGAACATAACACGATTCAACAACTGAGACATAAACTGAACAAGTTCCACAGACATATGACTAACAGAAATGGAATAATGTGTTCCTGAACAAAGGGGGGAGTCAAAATCAAAAGTAACAGTCAGAATCTGGTGTGGCCACCAGCTGCATTAAGTTATGCAGTGCATTTCCTCCTCATGGACTGCGCCAGATTTGCCAGTTCTTGCTGTGAGATGTTACCCCACTCTTCCACCAAGGCACCTGCAAGTTCCCTGACATTTCTGGGGGGAATGGCCCTATTCCTCACCCTCCGATCCAACAGGTCCCTGACGGGCTCATTGGAAATGAGATCCGGGCTCTTCGCTGGCCATGGCAGAACACTGACATTCCTGTCTTGCAGGAAATCACGCACAGAACGAGCAGTATGGCTGGTGGCATTGTCATGCTGGAGAGTCATGTCAGCATGAGCCTGCAGGAAGGGTACCATATGAGGGAGGAGGATGTCTTCCCTGTAACACACAGCATTGAGATTGCCTGCAATGACAACAAGCTCAGTTCTATGATGCTGTGACACACCACCCCAGACCATGACGGACCCTCCACCTCCAAATCGATCCCGCTCCAGAGTACAGGCCTCGGTGTAACGCTCATTCCTTCGACGATAAACGCGAATCGTCAGTGAAGAGCACTTTTTGCCAGTCCTGTCAAGTCCAGCGATGGTGGGTTTGTGCCCATTGACAACGTTGTTGCCGGTGATGTCTGGTGAGGACCTGCCTCACAACAGGCCTACAAGCCCTCAGTCCAGCCTCTCTCAGCCTATTGCGGACAGACACCACCACCAGTCCAAGTGAAGGGTTCAACCGGTTTAATTCTCAGGTTTCGGCAGCATTCCTGTTATACCAAACTCAAAACAAAGAAAGTAAACACTTCATCACCAGTGGAAGGTCCTCCAATCTTGGTCTTTGGGGGTCCGTGTTGAAAATGATAAGTTCCTTTCTTCTCACTCACTCACTCACTCACTCACTCACTCACTCACTCACTCACTCACTCACTCACTCACTCACTGGCCCTGATTGTTTCTGATTGGCTCTGATTACAACTGGAGACAGGTGTGACTGTTCTGCTGCTGTCTAGAAGGTTCCCCCTGAGCTGTCCATGGTCCTGCCTCTGGGGAATACTTCACATTGCTGTCCATGGTCCTGGTAGCCAGAAAACAATTTCCGTAACAAATACTCAGAGGCTTTTCTAATTATCTCAGACTCCAAGACAATCATTAAGTTTGCTGATGACGGCCTTCCGGGTGGCGCAGTGGTTAAGGGCGCTGTACTGCAGCGCCAGCTGTGCCACCAGAGACCCTGGGTTCGCTTAAAGGCTCTGTTGTAACCGGCCGCGACCGGGAGGTCCGTGGGGCGACGCACAATTGGCCTAGCGTCGTCCAGGTTAGGGAGGGCTTGGCCGGTAGGGATATCCTTGTCTCATCACGCACCAGTGACTCCTGTGGCAGGCCGGGCGCAGTGCACGCTAACCAAGGTTGCCAGGTGCAGAGTGTTTCCTCCGACGCATTGGTGCGGCTGGCTTCCAGGTTGGATGCGCGCTGTGTTAAGAAGCAGTGCGGCTTGGTTGGGTTGTGTTTCGGAGGACGCATGACTTTCAACCTTCGTCTCTCCCGAGTCCATACAGGAGTTGTAGCGATGAGACAAGATAGCAGCTACTAAAAACAATTGGATACCACGAAATTGGGGAGAAAAAGGGGTAAAATTCAACAACAACAAAAAAAAGTTTGCTGATGACACAACAGTGGTAGACCTGATCACTGACAGCAATGAGAGGAGGGAGGAGGTCAGAGAAGTCAGAGAACTCTCTCTCAGTGGGAGCAAGACAAAGGAGCTGATCGTGGACAATAGAAAAAGGAGGGCCCCCATTAACATCGACTGGACTGAAGTGATCCTCAGATCCTCAAAAAGTTCTACAGCTGCACCATCGAGAGTTACATCACCGCCTGGTATGAAAATTGCTCTGCATCTGACCGTAAGGCGGTACAGAGGGTAGTGCGTATGGCCCAGTATATCACTGGGGCTAAGCTGCCTGCCATCCAGGACCTCTATACCAGGTGGTGTCAGAGGAAGGCCCTAAAAATAGTCAAAGACCCCAGCCACCCCAGTCATAGACTGTTCTCTCCACTACCGTATGGCAAATGGTACCAGAGTGCCAAGCCCGACTAACCGGTGCCTGTATATAGCCTCTCTACTGTAGCCTCTCTACTGTTATTACCTCTCTACTGTATATAGCCTCGCTACTGTTATTTTTCACTGTCTTTTTTACTGTTGTTTTTTCAAATTCAATCAAATTTATTTTATATAGCCCTTCGTACATCAGCTGATATCTCAAAGTGCTGTACAGAAACCCAGCCTAAAACCCCAAACAGCAAGCAATGCAGGTGAAGAAGCACGGTGGCTAGGAAAAACTCCCTAGAAAGGCCAAAACCTAGGAAGAAACCTAGAGAGGAACCAGGCTATGTGGGGTGGCCAGTCCTCTTCTGGCTGTGCCGGGTGGAGATTATAACAAAACATGGTCAAGATGTTCAAATGTTCATAAATGACCAGCATGGTCGAATAATAATAAGGCAGAATAGTTGAAACTGGAGCAGCAGCACAGTCAGGTGGACTGGGGACAGCAAGGAGTCATCATGTCAGGTATTCCTGGGGCATGGTCCTAGGGCTCAGGTCCTCCGAGAGAGAGAAAGAAAGAGAGAATTAGAGAGAGCATATGTGGGATGGCCAGTCCTCTTCTGGCTGTGCCGGGTGGAGATTATAACAGAACATGGCCAAGATGTTCAAATGTTCATAAATGATCAGCATGGTCGAATAATAATAAGGCAGAACAGTTGAAACTGGAGCAGCAGCACAGCCAGGTGGACTGGGGACAGCAAGGAGTCATCATGTCAGGTAGTCCTGGGGCATGGTCCTAGGGCTCAGGTCCTCCGAGAGAGAGAAAGAGAGAAGGAGAGAATTAGAGAACGCACACTTAGATTCACACAGGACACCGAATAGGACAGGAGAAGTACTCCAGATATAACAAACTGACCCTAGCCCCCCGACACATAAACTACTGCAGCATAAATACTGGAGGCTGAGACAGGAGGGGTCAGGAGACACTGTGGCCCACTCCGAGGACACCCCCGGACAGGGCCAAACAGGAAGGATATAACCCCACCCACTTTGCCAAAGCACAGCCCCCACACCACTAGAGGGATATCTTCAACCACCAACTTACCATCCTGAGACAAGGCTGAGTATAGCCCACAAAGACCTCCGCCACGGCACAACTTAAGGGGGGGGGGGGGGGGGGGGGGCGCCAACCCAGACAGGATGACCACATCAGTGACTCAACCCACTCAGGTGACGCACCTCCTCCAGGGACGGCATGAGAGAGCCCCAGTAAAGCCAGTGACTCAGCCCCTGTAATAGGGTTAGAGGCAGAGAATCCCAGTGGAAAGAGGGGAACCGGCCAGGCAGAGACAGCAAGGGTGGTTCGTTGCTCCAGAGCCTTTCCGTTCACCCTCCCACTCCTGGGCCAGACTACACTCAATCATATGACCCACTGAAGAGATGAGTCTTCAGTAGAGACTTAAAGGTTGAGACCGAGTTTGCGTCTCTGACATGGGTAGGCAGACCGTTCCATAAAAATGGAGCTCTATAGGAGAAAGCCCTGCCTCCAGCTGTTTGCTTAAAAATTCTAGGGACAATTAGGAGGCCTGCGTCTTGTGACCGTAGCGTACGTGTAGGTATGTACGGCAGGACCAAATCAGAGAGATAGATAGGAGCAAGCCCATGTAATGCTTTGTAGGTTAGCAGTAAAACCTTGAAATCAGCCCTTGCTTTGACAGGAAGCCAGTGTAGAGAGGCTAGCACTGGAGTAATATGATCACATTTTTTGGTTCTAGTCAGGATTCTAGCAGCCGTATTTAGCACTAACTGAAGTTTATTTAGTGCTTTATCCGGGTAGCCGGAAAGTAGAGCATTGCAGTAGTCTAACCTGGAAGTGACAAAAGCATGGATTAATTTTTCTGCATCATTTTTGGACAGAAAGTTCCTGATTTTTGCAATGTTACGTAGATGGAAAAAAGCTGTCCTTGAAATGGTCTTGATATGTTCTTCAAAAGAGAGATCAGGGTCCAGAGTAACGCCGAGGTCCTTCACAGTTTTATTTGAGACGACTGTACAACCATTAAGATTAATTGTCAGATTCAACAGAAGATCTCTTTGTTTCTTGGGACCTAGAACAAGCATCTCTGTTTTGTCCGAGTTTAAAAGTAGAAAGTTTGCAGCCATCCACTTCCTTATGTCTGAAACACATTCTTCTAGCAAGGGCAATTTTGGGGCTTCACCATGTTTAATTGAAATGTACAGCTGTGTGTCATCTGCATAGCAGTGAAAGTTAACATTATGTTTTCGAATAACATCCCCAAGAGGTAAAATATATAGTGAAAACAATAGTGGTCCTAAAACGGAACCTTGAGGAACACCGAAATTTACAGTTGATTTGTCAGAGGACAGACCATTCACAGAGACAAACTGATATCTTTCCGACAGATAAGATCTAAACCAGGCCAGAACTTGTCCGTGTAGACCAATTTGGGTTTCCAATCTCTCCAAAAGAATGTGGTGATCGATGGTATCAAAAGCAGCACTAAGGTCTAGGAGCACGAGGACAGATGCAGAGCCTCGGTCCGATGCCATTAAAATGTCATTTACCACCTTCACAAGTGCCGTCTCAGTGCTATGATGGGGTCTAAAACCAGACTGAAGCATTTCGTATACATTGTTTGTCTTCAGGAAGGCAGTGAGTTGTTGCGCAACAGCCTTTTCTAAAATTTTTGAGAGGAATGGAAGATTCGATATAGGCCGATAGTTTTTTATATTTTCTGGGTCAAGGTTTGGCTTTTTCAAGAGAGGCTTTATTACTGCCACTTTTAGTGAGTTTGGTACACATCCGGTGGATAGAGAGCCGTTTATTATGTTCAACATAGTAGGGCCAAGCACAGGAAGCAGCTCTTTCAGTAGTTTAGTTGGAATAGGGTCCAGTATGCAGCTTGAAGGTTTAGAGGCCATGATTATTTTCATCATTGTGTCAAGAGATATAGTACTAAAACACTTGAGTGTCTCTCTTGATCCTAGGTCCTGGCAGAGTTGTGCAGACTCAGGACAACTGAGCTTTGAAGGAATACGCAGATTTAAGGAAGAGTCCGTAATTTGCTTTCTAATAATCATAATCTTTTCCTCAAAGAAGTTCATGAATTTATCACTGCTAAAGTGAAAGTCATCCTCTCTTGGGGAATGCTGCTTTTTAGTTAGCTTTGCGACAGTATCAAAAAGGAATTTCGGATTGTTCTTATTTTCCTCAATTAAGTTAGAAAAATAGGATGATCGAGCAGCAGTAAGGGCTCTTCGGTACTGCACAGTACTGTCTTTCCAAGCTAGTCGGAAGACTTCCAGTTTGGTGTGGCGCCATTTCCGTTCCAATTTTCTGGAAGCTTGCTTCAGAGCTCGGGTATTTTCTGTGTACCAGGGAGCTAGTTTCTTATGAGAAATGTTTTTAGTTTTTAGGGGTGCAACTGCATCTAGGGTATTGCGCAAGGTTAAGTTGAGTTCCTCAGTTAGGTGGTTAACTGATTTTTGTCCTCTGGCGTCCTTGGGTAGGCAGAAGGAGTCTGGAAGGACATCAAGGAATCTTTGTGTTGTCTGTGAATTTATAGCACGACTTTTGATGATCCTTGGTTGGGGTCTGAGCAGATTATTTGTTGCAATTGCAAACGTAATAAAATGGTGGTCCGATAGTCCAGGATTATGAGGAAAAACATTAAGATCCACAACATTTATTCCATGGGACAAAACTAGGTCCAGCGTATGACTGTGACAGTGAGTGGGTCCAGAGACATGTTGGACAAAACCCACTGAGTCGATGATGGCTCCGAAAGCCTTTTGGAGTGGGTCTGTGGACTTTTCCATGTGAATATTAAAGTCACCAAAGATTAGAATATTATCCGCTATGACTACAAGGTCCGATAGGAATTCAGGGAACTCAGTGAGGAACGCTGTATATGGTCCAGGAGGCCTGTAAACAGTAGCTATAAAAAGTGATTGAGTAGGCTGCATAGATTTCATGACTAGAAGCTCAAAAGACGAAAACGTCATTTTTTTTTTGGTAAATTGAAATTTGCTATCGTAAATGTTAGCAACACCTCCGCCTTTGCGGGATGCACGGGGGATATGGTCACTAGTGTAGCCAGGAGGTGAGGCCTCATTTAACACAGTAAATTCATCAGGCTTAAGCCATGTTTCAGTCAGGCCAATCACATCAAGATTATGATCAGTGATTAGTTCATTGACTATAATTGCCTTTGAAGTAAGGGATCTAACATTAAGTAGCCCTATTTTGAGATGTGAGGTATCATGATCTCTTTCAATAATGACAGGAATGGAGGTGGTCTTTATCCTAGTGAGATTGCTAAGGCGAACACCGCCATGTTTAGTTTTGCCCAACCTAGGTCGAGGCACAGACACGGTCTCAATGGTGATAGCTGAGCTGACTACACTGACTGTGCTAGTGGCAGACTCCACTATGCTGGCAGGCTGGCTAACAGCCTGCTGCCTGGCCTGCACCCTATTTCATTGTGGAGCTAGAGGAGTTAGAGCCCTGTCTATGTTGGTAGATAAAATGAGAGCACCCCTCCAGCTAGGATGGAGTCCGTCACTCCTCAGCAGGTCAGGCTTGGTCCTGTTTGTGGGCGAGTCCCAGAAAGAGGGCCAATTATCTACAAATTCTATCTTTTGGGAGGGGCAGAAAACAGTTTTCAACCAGCGATTGAGTTGTGAGACTCTGCTGTAGAGCTCATCACTCCCCCTAACTGGGAGGGGGCCAGAGACAATTACTCGATGCCGACACATCTTTCTAGCTGATTTACACGCAGAAGCTATGTTGCGCTTGGTGATCTCTGACTGTTTCATCCTAACATCGTTGGTGCCGACGTGGATAACAATATCTCTATACTCTCTACACTCGCCAGTTTTAGCTTTAGCCAGCACCATCTTCAGATTAGCCTTAACGTCGGTAGCCCTGCCCCCCGGTAAACAGTGTATGATCGCTGGATGATTCTCAAGTCTAATACTGCGGGTAATGGAGTCGCCAATGACTAGAGTTTTCAATTTGTCAGAGCTAATGGTGGGAAGCTTCGGCGTCTCAGACCCCGTAACGGGAGGAGTAGAGACCAGAGAAGACTCGGCCTCTGACTCCGACCCGCTGCTTAATGGGGAAAACCGGTTGAAAGTTTCTGTCGGCTGAATGAGCGACACCGGTTGAGCGTTCCTACAGCATTTCCTTCCAGAAACCGTGAGAAAGTTGTCCGGCTGCGGGGACTGTGCCAGGGGATTTATACTACTATCTGTACTTACTGGTGGCACAGACGCTGTTTCATCCTTTCCTACACTGAAATTACCCTTGCCTAGCGATTGCGTCTGAAGCTGGGCTTGTAGCACAGCTATCCTCGCCGTAAGGCGAGTACAGCGACTACAATTAGAAGGCATCATGTTAATGTTACTACTTAGCTTCGGCTGTTGGAGGTCCTGACGAATCGTGTCCAGATAAAGCGTCCGGAGTGAAAAAGTTGAGTAGGAAAAAACAAAAATATAAACGGTAATTAAAAAGTAAAAACCGTAAATTTGTCAGGTAGCAAAACAGGTTGGCAACAAAACGCACAGCAACTCAAAAACAAGTCTGCAAGTCGTGACCGGAAATGACGTTGTGTTCAAAAAAAATCTATATTGATCATTTTTTTATTTCTTTACTTAACTATTGTTCACCTAATACCTTTTTTTGAACTTATAAATTGCACTGTTGGTTAGAGCCTGTAAGTAAGCATTTCACTGTAAGGTATTCGGTGCACGTGACAAATAAACATTGATTTGATACACACCTATAGTTTAGGGGTTCCCACACAGCCATGTGTCCATGCTACAGCGCTTGTTTGTGGAAAAACCCACTGAAGACGGAGGAGACCACCTGTGCAAGAATACAGCTCAGTTGTGAATGACCATGAATTTATAAAAAGTCTCAACATCCAATTATTGCAGGATGTTCCGGTGTTCGGAGCATCTAGCATAACTCGGGAAATGTGGCGAAAGTGTAGTTGTGTCGGATGGAGGCACCCATGTATGGATCTGTGCAAAACTGCTATAGTAAATGTATCTTTTTTTATTTGAAGGATTCTTTCTCGCTTATGAAAGATAAGGACCGTATGTTCCCGAAAGCATTATCGTAAGCAATGATTATTGATGTTTTCTAAACTTTAAAACACAGTGTCGGGATTGTAGTTCACATGAGCCATTTTGGGACTACTAAACAATTATTGATTTAGAACCTCGGAAAGTTACAGCAAGTCGCAAAGAAAACAGGCTCTGCCTCCACTATTCCAGGACCATTTCAACTTGAACATAATCACCTCTGCTTAGTCTAATACAGTGACAACTAAAAGATACCAAAAAAACAATTTAGTCCAAATCAACGTAAATTAAATATGATGGGTGGGTGTCTATGACTGTGTCGTACAGTACAATCTTTTAGTTTTTGTTATCCTAGGATACGTGGCTAAAATACTCACTCGCTAGACTAACTTCCTTTCATGGGCAACAATGTGTCAAGTGAACAGGAGAAATGCTTACTTACGAGCCCCTAACCAACAATGCAGTTTCAAAAAATATACGGATAAGAATAAGAGATAAAAGCAACAAGTAATGAACTACTACATCTAGCTACATGTTGAACTTCCATCATCCCAGGCCAGGGACACAATTACATTAATAGTTGGATCAGAATCGCCATTATAATCATTTACTCTACTGTATGTATTATGTATTCCTTATAACCACTGCGAATGATATGATGTGGTGACTGTGTTTGCCTTTATATGTGAACCTCAACCCACTGGCAAGCAGAGTCACTCCTAGGAAGATGAGCTCATGTCACAGGTGAGTCAACATTCTCTTCCACAGACGTGCACATTTGACACAAACACCAAACCAACTGCTCATCACCCAGACATTGACATTTTACAGTTCCACCCTTACATACAGTGTAAACAGACAACACATAGGGGCTGTTTCCTGGACACAGATTAAGCATAATACCGGACTAAAAAGCTTCTTTTTTTTAATGGCGATTTGCCATTGAGCTTGCTTTTTATTCCAGGACTAGGCTTAATTTGTGTCCAGGAAACCACCCCATAATGTACGAGTCTTAGTGCTCGATCCGTATTTTGTGTGACCTGGAGACATGCTACCTGTTGTGACATGTAAGTAGAGAAATAATCACTGTTGTTGAGTGAGCCTCGGCATGTTAAGTGGCAGCCCTCTGAGGAGCTCATGGTCCTGCTGGTGCTCCTCTACGAGTACCAGAATCCCAGGCTCACGGCGGAGGTCCTGCTCTCCATCAAGCTGCCCCCCTTGTGCATTGATGCCCCTCAAGTGCTTCGTCCTGAGCTCTGTGCTGGCCTGTATAATCTTGAGGTACCACCTGGAGGAGCTGGACCTTTCTTCCTGTCATCTGACCAACGACCAACGACCTGCTGACCATTCTGTGACCCACCTTCTGCCACAACCTCAAGTAAGAGAAGTCTCGATGTGTGGTGCTTTAGTCAATTCAACCTTTTTTGTTAGGAGCTTGGGAAATAGGATTCTCATAAGATTGACCTCTTGTATCTGTCCATGGTAACAGTCACTACTTACCACAGTAAAAACGTCACATTACTAGTCTATTTCTACCTACTAAGTTACATATACCCACTATTCACCTCATTGAGTTATGTTATAATTTTCAGAATACAGATGGTAAATCTAAGGTGGCCCAAAGCCTTATCAGTAACACTCCAAATCCTCAATTTACTGAGAGGTGTACAAACATGCAGCAATATTTTCTGCTTTTGGCTTGTATTGCTAATTAATGTTTGCAAAGGAGGCCTTAAAATCATTAACTGCCACTGTGACATATCAGGTCCTGACTTGATCCATCCAGTAGCATTCACGGATTCATTCATGGTAGGTTTGACATTGTAGCCTAAATGTGTTTGACTTGCTGTGTAAAAAGTGTACTCCCTGTGGGCATTGAAAACATGATATTCTTTTTTTAATATTTTATTTTTGCATTTTCCAATTAAGAACATTCAAAACAAAAGTGAAAAGATATTAGACAACGATAGGACAAAGTGACAGTAACAGACGAGCGTAACAAAAAAATAATAATAATAATAATTATATAAACAAACATACAATAAGAAAAAATAATAATAACGAGACATTGGATCACCTGCCGTAGGCTACATATTATACATTACGTGTGAAACATTATGTGAGGATTATATATAGATTCAATCAATGTGATGTGAGGGGAGATTCTCCATATAATCAATAAAAGGTTGCCAAATTCTGTAAAAAGTGATTTTCTCCAGTGGGATACAACTATTAACTTCCAATAGCCACATTGCAACTGGCAGGGAGGAATCCAATTTCCATTTCAAGGCAATACATTTCTTGGCAATCGCTAGCAATATTTCTGTTAGCTTTATAGTATGGCTTTGCCTAAGATTGGTGTTAGTAAAGTTACCCAGTAGACAGACCTCCGGGTCTAAAGGGAATGCAACCCTGTGAATTGAGGATATGGTATCGCATACCCCCTACCAGAAATCGTGTAGTTTTGAACACTGCCAAGTGGAATGGAGGAATGTTCATTCATCTGAGCCACATCTAAAACATAGGGAGGAGATATCTGGGTTGAACTTGTGCAGTCTAGATGGGGTGATATAGAGCTGATGGAGGGAATTAAACTGGATCAGTCTGTATCTGGAGTTCAATGTGGATGTAACGCCATCCCTGCATAGGTCACTCCATAGATCCTCATCAAGATCAATACCCAGATCTTTTTCCCATCTAAGTCAGGGTTTATCTAGCCCAGGCAGTGTTAGTCCTGACATAAGAGCATCGTATACACGGGAAATGGTCTTGAACAGTGGTTGGTCTGCGTGGCAGAGTTGTTCAATAGGTGACATCTTAGGTAGGTTCCATTGTCCCTTGAGAGTCACCCTAATAAAGTTTCGTAGTTGTAGGTAGTTGTAGGTACCTGTTAGGCAAGTGGTATTTATGTTTCAGCTGATCAAAAGACATAAGAACTCCCTCCTCATAACAATGTTCCAGAAGAGTGATCCCCTTATCAGACCATGGTCTAAAGTTACTATTCTGGAAAAACATAGGGATCAATCTATTGTTCCATAAAGGGGTTTTAGGGGAAAGGAATCCCCCTCGTCCGAACAGCTCATGCAGTTTGCACCATGCCAGGACAGACTGTATGATTAAAGGGTTGTCTGTGATGGTTTTTATAGATTTTCTGTCCCATTCGTAAAACAATTCTGCCCCAGTGTCATCATTTACCTCAAGCTTTTCAATGTTCAACCATGAGGGAGAGGGACCATTGTCAAACCTCTGAGACAGAAACCTAGACTGTGCAGCCCAGTAGTACATTCTAAAATTGGGGAGGTTTAAGCCCCCTTGACTGTAATCAAGGGTCAGTTTATCCAGGCCAACCCTAGGGGTTTTGCCGTGCCAGATAAACCGTCTGGTCAGCTTGTCGAGAGAGGAAAGAAATGCTGCGGGAACAGGGATAGGGAGAGATTGAAACAGATATAGAAATCTGGGCAGGACATTCATTTTAATTACATTGATTCTACCCAGTGGAGTGAGAGGTAAATCCATCCATTTACAAAGGTCAACCTCCACCTTTTGCAACAAACTGGCCAGATTGAGTTTATAGAGGTTGTTCAGATAACCATCCACCATTATGCCCAAATATGTGAAGCCCATAGGCGACCATCTAAAAGGAAACTTGTGCTTGATGGTATGATGGTCAAAGACAGACAACGGTAAGATTTTGCTTTTATCAAAATTGACCTTATATCCAGAGAAAGAACTATAACACTAGTAGGATCTGCAAGTGAGAGAGGGAGTGTTCTGGGTTTGTTAGAAATAAGATAAGGTCATCCGCAAAGAGTGATAATTTATGGGTATGGGGGCCCACCTCAAAGCCATGTATGTCAGGGCACGTTCTAATAGCCTCAGCCAACGGTTCGATGGCGAGGGCAAAGAGGTGGGGGCTAATTGGGCAACCTTGTCTGTTCCCCCTATAAAGAGGGAAAGAGGAGGAAATAATCCCATTGGTAGCAATCCTAGTTTTAAGAGATTTGTAGAGTGATTTTATCAAATTTACAAACATGGTACCTAAACCAAACTTTTCCAAGACACGAAAGAGGTATGGCCATTAGACCATACCAAAGGACTTTTAAGCGTCGAGGGAGACTGCGACACTAGGTATTTTGTTTTTGTTAGCAAGGTGAATTATATCAAAGAACTTTCTGAGATTATTGGAGGACAATCTATTAATTATGAAGCCAGTCTGATCTGGGTTGACCAAGACATGACTCCAGTCTCTTAGATAGCATCTTGGTGACCAGTTTACAATCTGTGTTAAGGAGAGAGATTGGTCTATAGGAGGCGCACTTTAGCGGGGTTTTCCTGTGTTTTCTTGTGGATTACAGTAATCACTGCTTGAGAGAAGGACTCTGGAAAGCAGTTGTCTTCTCTGGCTTTTTTAAGTACCTCCATAAGGTAGGGGACCAACAGCTCCCTAAATTCTTTGTAGAACTCTGGAGGGAAGCCATCCTCCCCAGGAGATTTATTAGAAGGTAAGGATTTAATGGCCTTCAACAATTAATGAACTGAGAAGTGTTCACTCAGGCGCTCCCTGTCTTCCCCTGACAGGCATGGGAGGTTGAGAGAGGAGAGAAAGGAGTCGATCTCTGATAGATCGATTGGGAAGTGTAGAGGTCTTCATAGTATTTCTTAAAAGTATTATTAATTTCAATATGGTCGAAAGATATCTCTCTCATTAGTAAGAGTTTCTATGGCATTAATTGTCCTCTTACTTTCCTCTGCTTTCAGTTGCCATGCCAATACTTTGTGAGCTTTCTCTCCAAGCTCGTAATAACACTGTTTTGATTTAGTGATGGCCCTCTCAGCTTGATATGTGTTCAGAGTATTATATTATATTATACGTTTTTTATTTACCAAACGCCTGTATAGATCTTTAGTCGGGCCTCTTTGGTAGGTTCTCTCCAGCTCAGAGATTTCAGATTCAAGGGCACTCAGTTCCGCACCGTGTTTTCTCTTCAGCCCTTTAGTATAGGAAATAATCTGTCCCCACAGATAGGCCTTCAATGTGTCCCAAAGAATGAAGCTGTCAGGAGCAGAGGGTTTGTTTGTCAAAGTAAAAATATTGATCTGCTTTTTGATGAATGCACAAAATTCAGGTTGCTTTAGGAGTGTAGAATTTAGTCTCCATCTATATGCTCCATTTACCTTGGTAGGAATGGAGATTGATAATACCAGAGGAGAATGGTCACTAAGCAATCTGGGGAGATACTCGACATCTAACACTCTATGAAACAGTTGTGTCGAAAGTAAAAAGTTATCTATGCATGTGTGTGTCTTGTGTGGGTGTGAATAAAAAGAGTAGTCCCTATCCTGTGGGTGCAACTGTCTCCAGATGTCTAGTAAATTGAGATATTTCATGAATGACATGGTGAGCTTGCCGGCTTTGGTAAGAAGTGAGGGTTTATCAGAAGACCTATCAAGAACTGTATCTAAGCAAAAATTAAAATCTCCTCCAACCAGTAGCCATCCTGGTGGTGCTTAAGCAACCTGAAGGAAGACATTCTGAACCCACCACGGAAAGATACGGTTAGTTGAAAATGTACAAATCAATTATAGTGACCGGGAGATACGAGCAGTTCAATCCGGATAAGAGAAAACAAACAAACTGCATTTTATCCCCCAGAGAGACCGTCCTGGCTCAGGCGTTGCTCAGTTCTTTGAGAAAAGTGTGCACTTCTCCCGGTGTGTTGAAGAGATGGCTTCAGCCTTTGTACTGAACTTTCATCTGCGCAGGGTGGATGAGGTAGCCGGTGTTCTTCTCCTTCAGTGCTTTGGCGACAGGTCTGAACTGCTTGCGACGTCTGGCGAGATCCGTGCTCATATCTGGGAAAAGGCTGACCGTCTTTCCATCGATGGTGATGTCCCCTTTGGCTCTTGCGAGTTGCAGTATCTTCTCTTTGTCTTGGAAACGGAGGAACCTGATCAGGACGGCTCGTGGGGGCTCATCTGGCCGGGGTTTCGGCGCTGATGTTCTGTGGGCGCGTTCGATTTCCAGCGGCTTGGTGAAGTTGATTATGCCGAGGACCTCAGGGATCCAGTGAGTGAAGAAATGGACCGGGTCACGGCCCTCTGCCTCAGTCGTTCTCAAAAGGAGATCATTCATGGAGGATTTCAAGTCGTCAATGGAAGAATGGAGTTCAGCCGATTTCTTATCAATTTTCAGAGAAAGACCTCTGTTACCATCCTGAATTTCCCGGAGGAGAGTAGCCAGCATGTCGGCAGGCTCGCAAGAGGCTGCTGAGAGCAACAGTCTGGAACTGTCGTCTGAGTTATGAGGGCTAATGCTAATCTTGCTAGCTGTAGAGTTATTTTGGGAATCAACAACGTTTTGGTCGTCCTTCTTGCCTCTCGGTCGGAGGTCCATGGCTCTTTGGGAAGGTAAGTACTTGACAATTTATCAGCCGATGTTAGAATATTGTTCCAACGTTGTTATTTAGGTAAAAATAGAATAACTTTGAAGAGCTCGGTTTGTCAACGTCTGCTCAGCTCCGCGGCATCACGTGCTCCCCGAAAACATATTCTGATGATATTGCTGAGCATCGAAAGGAAGGCACATTGGAAGTAATGGGAGACTTTACTAGCCAAAATATAACCTTTGATATCTATCAGGTTTCAGGTATGACCCAGATGCAGACGGTGTCGATTTTCTAGTACAGGGGCAGGCAAACGACAGGTCAAAGTCAGGCAGCGGTCAGTAATCCAGACAGGATGCAAAAGGTCCAGAACAGCAGGCAGTCTCAGGGTCAGGGCAGGCAGGGGTCAACAATCCAGTGAGATGGGGCAAGGTTTAGAACTGCAGGCGGGCTCAGGGCAGGCAGAAAGGTCAAAACCAGGAAGGACTAGAAAACAGGCGCAAGAACAGACAGACGCAGGGGAACAGCTGCTGGTAGGTTTCACGAAACAAAACGAACTGGCAACAGACAAACAGAGAACACAGGTATAAATACACTGGGGATAATGGGGAAGATGGGAAACACCTGGAGGGGGGTGGAGACAAGCACAAAGACAGGTGAAACAGATCAGGGTGTGAGCTTTCTATTTTAGTGTTATCAGGTTATTGAGCCTGGCCTGCTCTTTGGTTGTGGTTGTAAAAAAAAAAAGCATGGTGTTACTTCATCAAGACCTGCAACATGGAGTGTAATCTGTGTTCAAGCTTTTAATCTGGAGTTCACAAGTTTAAAAGGAGTGTAATCTGTGTTTTTTTATTATATTTTATTGTTCTATTGACAGTACCTGGAGGTTCGTGGTTTGCAGGTGTGGGCATGTGTTTGTGATAGCTGTGTATGCTTTTTTTCTCTCTGTTGTCTCCAGTTTAATAGCCTGGGTCCTGAGTCCTGCATTCTCCTGAAAGATATACTACTTAACCCCAGCAGTACTATTAGTTCTCTACAGTAAGACGCTGACTCTTTACCAGGTTTATGGCCTTATTGCCTTTTCTATGGCTCAAAAGGTAGACAATGGTAATAATAATATTGACTCATCATTGGAATTTACAACTTCAGTATAATTAAAGCTTTAAATAAATATTGCCTTATTTATTCATTTGCTTTGGTCAGAAAGGGGCAATTTCTCTAATGTAAGAACTTGCACACATTACACTTCAAATAAGGTTTAATGTATGAAGATAGACAACTTGTCCAAATGAGTGTTGGTCTAATGTCTAACTAACAGATATGCTGTTTCAACCAGTCTTCACTTGTCCAGTCTGAATGCTGATACAGTGCCCTGTGACTGTCCCTCTGTAGCCTGTGTTATAACCCCCTGTTGAAGTCCAGGGCTCGCTGTCTGCTGGACACCCTGCCAGGGAACCAGTCTCTCAGACAGCTGTCCCTGATGCACATGGGCATGGGCGATACAGGGGCCCGCGAGCTTGCCGAGAGGCTCAACAAGCACACTGGCCTGCAGGAGCTCAACGTGGCCTACAACAACATCGGGGACAACGCTGCTCTGACCCTGGTGTACGCCTGCAGTGAGCACCTGAGCATCCACACTGTGCAGTAAGCTAATCATCACCGTATCAACATGTCCTGGAATTACAGTAAATGGGATTAGGTGGGGCATAAAATGATTCTGTGGGGGCCAGATTTTGCTCGTGGGCCAACAGCTGCAGACCCCTATTTAAAAAAAATAACTTACGTGACTCGACCACTATGGTTTCTTTAGTATTTTATTTGAGCTATTTTCTTTTCATCATGCACTTATGTATCGTCTCTGTATGAAGTGGCGTTTGAATAAAATCAAACTTTATTTGCCACATGCGCTGAATACAACAAGTGTAGACTTTAACGTGAAATGCTTACTTACAAGACCTTAACCAACCGTGCAGTTCAAGAAGAAAATATTTACCAAGTAGGCTAAAATAAAAAGTAATAATCCAAAGTAACACTAAGAATAACAATAACCACATGAATGTGTCTATATCTAGGTTATGTGTATACATTCATTCCATTGTGTTCCACAGCTTGTACCTGAATCCTCTCAGCAACTTGGGGAAGCAGTCCCTGTACGTGCGAGAAGTCTCCCTGGAGCAGGGAGGCACGAGGCGGCACGTGAAGGTGCTGGCCTCGGTCACCGAATGCTCAGACATCTCGGAGGACTGGCACCCCATCCTGAGCATCATCAGTAAGAACGCCTCGTCCTGGGAGCGGGAACTCGTCTGGGAACAGCTGCAGATCTTCCACCGAGACCTGGAGTGGGGGCAGGCAGCAGGCGCCAAGCTTCTGGGAAACGATGCACTTCCGCAGGGTGGAGAACGGCGTCAGGCAGACCCTGCGATTACTACTGAAGAAGATCCCGACAAGGACTGACGAGAGTGCCAAATAATGGAAAAGCCATGTTTGGGGATTTTAACATGAGCCATGATCCTTCATTTTGTTTGACTGTATCTGTTGATTACAATTCTGAGTACCTTTGAGAACGTTGTGTGTGTGTGAACTATTTTGTATGCATGTTGCATACGCCTGCCTACAACTTGCAAAAATATAGTGGTGATATAAGTATTTTGGGATTTAAGTTGTTTTGGGATATTTGTGGGTTGTGTTGATTTACCATGATGGCTGCATTTCATTTTGAAAATAATAAAAACGAGTCAAATCAATGAGCTTCTGTCCATCCAAACTATAATTGCTGTTACTTTTTAAAGTTCATATACTTTTTTCTCTTTAAAAATAAAAAAAATATGAGTGAGGAAACCAAATAGGGAAGGAGGGAAAATACAGAAGGGAGAAAAAAAAGTAAACCAATCACAAGACATGAGTCCCCTGGTCTTTGTACTCCTCACAAGACTTGGAACCTCCAGGAGGCCTGGTCTTTGTAGTCCAAGCAGTCACAGGCATTAAAGTTGAGTTTCCACGAGTGTCTGCTCTTTATAATCCAAGCAGTCTGAGCCATTGAAGGCCAGGCCGGTGCCTCCGTAAGCCTGGTGATGGTGGTGGTGATGGTGTCCTGAAGACTGACTGATGTGGTGGTGCAGGTGACCCGACATAGAAGAGGCCGTTATGTTCAATGTGCGGTATTCAGTATGTACAAAGTCTTCCACTTTCAACCATAGCATAAACCCACGTATCCATAGCCTTGAAGAATTTTAGCATGTGAGAAGTGGGACAGCCAAATCTATGCAAAATTGATTGAATAACATATAATGGTGTGAAACTGAAAGAGTCCTTTTCAAGCCTACGTAGGAAGGTGTCGCATACCCTATTATGCAAGTAGATATATTTGTTTTGGGCCTCCTTGTGTACTCTGTGTTCCAAATTTGTAGTATTTTGTATTTTCTCCCTGTTTTTTTGCTTGAGTATGTCTGTTGGTGTTTAAGAGATATTCAAGTAGGTTACAACGTGTTGAAATGTGTTGTGTTTGTGCTCATTAATGAGCGTTTCGCTGTTTTAATTAGGAACAATCACTTGATAAAATGGAGCAACATGGATTGATACTTGAAAATACATTAAGTGTTGCATGTAATGTATTCAGTGCAGGCTGTGCTGTGCTGCATCATCAAACCTCCTTTGCTTACAAAACAAAAATAATCATAGTTTATTGACCAATAGGATTACTTTTTTGCTCTTGCCACAATATAGAGAAGTAATGTGCACTTTGATTCAATGAATTGAAGATCACCCATGAACTTCAAAGTCCAAATCAATGTCATTACAGTATGTCTATTTTGAAATGAATTACATCAGGTTTAGAATGGACAATGATCTACTCAAGGTACCCGCACCAACACATTGAAACCAGAGGGCTAACCTAGATCCTCATAGAATTTCCAGATAGGCTCATTGCTGTTTTCGTCTCATTGTGCCACTAATCAACCACCAACGTTTTGAACCATTCTTTCACCTGCAGTGTAGCACCCATGACCCCCAGTGGCCTTAACAGTGTAGTCAATATTGTCAAATTGTTGGTATCAGCTTAAAGTTGTTTAAGCTCGTAAACCATTTTATGACAGCACTTATCTAAGAAACCTGGGGAGTGTTCAGTGTTGTGATGGGTTACCAGGTCTGGTCACAGGTTAGCTAAACATTAAGCCCTAGGAGGCCTAGTGTTGTGGTGGAGGAAGAAAGAGTTACCGTCTCAAATGCTGACATACAGAGGAATCTTAACGTCACAATCTGCTGTGTACCTTGCACCTCCACACAACCTCAGGCAGCCAGGAGGACGTCCAGACACAAGGACAGACAGCAGCCACGAGGTGCACCGCGGGTAAGAGTCTGTTTTTCTACATCTACACACAACAAGGACAAGAGGATATAATGTTCAATGTATACGTTTTGGCGCAAGGCCTTTCCCAAGACCAGTCTCCATTGTTGTCTATGTCAAGTCACAGACATGCTTCTACGTTTCACAAGGCATGGTCTTGCTTCAGAACTCGAACGAGTGCACAATATGAGATTTGTATATTCAAATAGCATTTTGCATTACAATAGCCTTGTGAGTGTGTTCTAAAGTGTGTTTAATCATTGGTGATTAAAGGTAGCCTTATGTCTTGTGTGACAGTGCTACGAAGTAACTTGTTTGATTCTAAAATTAAAATGAAGACTGTACTGTACATTTTTGTGTTTTTTTTGGGATGAATAATGAATTGTTAACTGCTACCCCCTCAGCATACATGAATATGCTAGCCTACATTGACTGCTGAACCCAAAATGAACATGTTGACAGTCAACATACAACATCGCCAGTCCTTTCTAGGTCTACCTATAATAGAAAAAAGGCAGCCTTCCTTTAATAAAAGCCCTGTAATAAAAGCTGTCCGGTCCCTCCACAGCTAGAATAATGACAGTCAGCAGATAGCTGGGAACATGACACTGCAGATATCACCACTAACAACCTGACAGCCTGCACAGACCTCTCCTTGCCAAGAGGTTGAATGTGGGTGTGTGTGTGTGTGTAACAATCGAGCAGGAAGGGAAGGGATGAATTCTGTATGCAAATAAGAAATGGAAATGCTTGTATAAGGACTGGCATGCTGGGGCGTGTGAGTGTGAGTATCCTCCTCATCCTAATGTTAGTCATTAGGCCAGGTTAGGATATTCATGAGGAAAGACTAAGCCAAACCTTAGAATGACATTACAGTAATAAGTCATGAATGACTTGACTGTGCCTATCAAATGCTATGCTGTGACACGGGTCGCAAGTTTTTTTCTCTCACTACGATTAATTCATCAAAGTAAACCGTAAGGACATTTACTGTACAGCTAAACATAGAAAAATGGAAGGGCTGGATGCTGGAGAGACGTTAAATATTTGAGCTAATGATCACCTTTGATTGTGTCCGGACAGGGCATGGGGAACACACAGAAAGTATTCACACCCCTTGACTTATTCCACATTTTGTTGTGTTACAGCCTAATTACTTTCTGAAGGCACCGGATTTCATTTGGAGATGAGTAACCTGGATGTTTGGACCAAGGACACACAGCCACAGGGAGAAGGTCATTCCTGGAATCATTACTGCAGAGAAAACAAACTTGAGGGATTTTTCTTTTTTCTGTCAGTCTAGGTCTTGAGGATGCAATGGAATTTCCAAGGTAAGTTTTTTTAGTTTTTGTTTTGATGGCTACTAATTGGACTAGAGACAATTGTCATAATACAAAATAAGACATTATCGAATATGTCCTTAACACACATCCTTAAAGCCAATTCATGTTTAAACATTTACTTTTTTATTTTCCTTACTCAAAAGATTCACCTTCAATCCGAAAGAGGGGATCGACAATCCAGCCTTGATCATCTCAGACGACCCGGGTAAGGTTTGAGAACGAACACATCCAAAATCATCCATCATTTCCCCCCAACGCATGGAAGATGGTCTGACGAACAATAGTTCATCAATCATAGTAATCAAGATAAACCTGACTTCTTTAGGTATCCACACACAATGCCCATGCTATGTCAATGGCAGTGTTTTGTCTTGCCCTCCAGAGCCAGACCCCAGTCCGGTACCCCGCCTGTGCCAGATAAAGTGCAAAGAGGGCCAGAGTTTTGGCTTCCATCTGCGAATGGAGAGGAGCTGCCGGGGCTATGTTGTCCGCCAGGTGGATCCGTGGAGTCCTGCAGCGCTCAGTGGGCTCAGGGACGGGGACCGTGTGCTGGAGGTCAATGAGGAATTTGTCGACAACATGGAGTTCCCGAGGGTGAGAACCAGACGTACCGTTATGTCAGTGGAATCACTGTGCACACATTTCTTAAAGCTTTGGCACACAGATGTGAGTTCTGTATGTAATGTGCGTCTGCTTCATCGCATGTGGGTCAGAACCAGACTTTAAGAGATCTGAGAGAACCTCTTCTCTTACAATGTCTCCGACAGTGTCCTCTGCAAATAAAGCTGCCACACGCTACATACAGCTGCCACACGCTACATAAAGCTGCCACACGCTACATAAAGCTGCCACACGCTACACAAAGCTGCCACATGCTACATAAAGCTGCCACACGCTACATAAAGCTGCCACACGCTACACAAAGCTGCCACATGCTACACAAAGCTGCCACACGCTACATAAAGCTGCCACACGCTACATAAAGCTGCCACACGCTACATCCGACAGTGTCCTCTGTAAATAAAGCTACCACATGCTACATAAAGCTGCCACACGCTACACAAAGCTGCCACACGCTACATAAAGCTGCCACACGCTACACAAAGCTGCCACACGCTACATAAAGCTGCCACACGCTACATAAAGCTGCCACACGCTACATCCGACAGTGTCCTCTGCAAATAAAGCTGCCACACGCTACATAAAGCTGCCACACGCTACACAAAGCTGCCACACGCTACATAAAGCTGCCACACGCTACATCTGACAGTGTCCTCTGCAAATAAAGCTGCCACACGCTACATAAAGCTGCCACACACTACACAAAGCTGCCACACGCTACACAAAGCTGCTACACGCTACATAAAGCTGCCACAGGCTACATCCGACAGTGTCCTCTGCACATAAAGCTGCCACATGCTACATAAAGCTGCCACTCGCTACATTCGACAGTGTCCTCTGCACATAAAGCTGCCACACGCTACATCCGACAGTGTCCTCTGCACATAAAGCTGCCACACGTTACATCCGACAGTGTCCTCTGCACATAAAGCTGCCACACGTTACATCCGACAGTGTCCTCTGCACATAAAGCTGCCACACGCTACATCCGACAGTGTCCTCTGCACATAAAGCTGCCACACGCTACACAAAGCTGCCACACGCTACATAAAGCTGCCACACGCTACATAAAGCTGCCACACGCTACATCCGACAGTGTCCTCTGCAAATAAAGCTGCCACACGCTACATAAAGCTGCCACACGCTACACAAAGCTGCCACACGCTACATAAAGCTGCCACACGCTACATCCGACAGTGTCCTCTGCACATAAAGCTGCCACATGCTACATAAAGCTGCCACTCGCTACATTCGACAGTGTCCTCTGCACATAAAGCTGCCACACGCTACATCCGAAAGTGTCTTCTGCACATAAAGTTGCCACACGTTACATCCGACAGTGTCCTCTGCACATAAAGTTGCCACACGTTACATCCGACAGTGTCCTCTGCACATAAAGCTGCCACACGCTACATCCGACAGTGTCCTCTGCACATAAAGCTGCCACACGCTACACAAAGCTGCCACACGCTACATAAAGCTGCCACACGCTACATAAAGCTGCCACACGCTACATCCGACAGTGTCCTCTGCAAATAAAGCTGCCACACGCTACATAAAGCTGCCACACGCTACACAAAGCTGCCACACACTACATAAAGCTGCCACACGCTACATCCGACAGTGTCCTCTGCAAATAAAGCTGCCACACGCTACATAAAGCTGCCACACGCTACATAAAGCTGCCACACGCTACATAAAGCTGCCACACGCTACACAAAGCTGCCACACGCTACATAAAGCTGCCACACGCTACATCTGACAGTGTCCTCTGCAAATAAAGCTGCCACACGCTACACAAAGCTGCCACACGCTACATAAAGCTGCCACACGCTACATCCGACAGTGTCCTCTGCACATAAAGCTGCCACATGCTACATAAAGCTGCCACACGCTACATTCGACAGTGTCCTCTGCACATAAAGCTGCCACACGCTACATCCGACAGTGTCCTCTGCACATAAAGCTGCCACACGTTACATCCGACAGTGTCCTCTGCACATAAAGCTGCCACACGTTACATCCGACAGTGTCCTCTGCACATAAAGCTGCCACACGCTACATCCGACAGTGTCCTCTGCACATAAAGCTGCCACACGCTACATCCGACAGTGTCCTCTGCACATAAAGCTGCCACACGCTACATAAAGCTGCCACACGCTACATTCGACAGTGTCCTCTGCACATAAAGCTGCCACACGCTACATCCGACAGTGTCCTCTGCACATAAAGCTGCCACACGTTACATCCGACAGTGTCCTCTGCACATAAAGCTGCCACACGTTACATCCGACAGTGTCCTCTGCACATAAAGCTGCCACACGTTACATCCGACAGTGTCCTCTGCACATAAAGCTGCCACACGCTACATCCGACAGTGTCCTCTGCACATAAAGCTGTCACACACCATTCTGGCTGGGACAAGGCTTACCTACTTGGTCTAAACAGAGTCTTTGTTTCGTAGCTGCAGCATGTTCTGCTCTGATTGACAGGTGGTGCAGAGAATCCAGGCATGTGGGTTGCATCTGTTCCTGCTGGTTCTGAAGGGGGAGGAGTATAAGGAGGCGCTGGCCCAGGGACTGGACATCCAGGCTCTGACCAGGGCTTACCGAGGGGAGACATGTTCCCGGCCCAGGCTGTGTCACATCACCAGAGACCCTGTCTTAGGTCTGGGAATCAGCATCATCCCCATTGAAGGTAGCTATGAGTTATTCATTCCGTAATCTTTTTTGGCAGATGATTTGCTAAACAGTAGGAAGGAGAGCGGGGGAGACGGGAAGGCAGATAAGGGTCGAGTCAAATTTGAGAAACGGCGGACTGTGGAATTGAACTCAGGTTATCAACCTAGGTTGATTTAGGGTTAGTCGAGAGACGGTCGAGAGATGTTTGCCACTCAATCAAACTCTGGCATCTTTCTTATCTTTTCAATATCAAAATCTTGTGCAGAGTTAACGTAAATGTTAAGGCCTGCATAGTATGATTATGAGACTGAAAATATTTGGCATGGGCCCTGAGCTGCACCATTGAGAGCATCTTGACTTCGCTCTTAGAAAATAGGATTCCAAAAGGGTTCTTTGGCTATCCCCATAGGAGAACCCTTTTTGGTTCCAGGTAGAACCCTTTTCTGTTCCAGGTAGAACTCTTTTGGGTTCCATGTAAAACCCTCTGTGTAAAGGGTTATACCTGGAACCAAAAGGGTTCTTTCTACCTGGAACCAAAAAGGGTTCTCCTATTCTACAACTAGATTGGAGTCCACCTGTGGTAAATTCTATTGATTGGACATCGTTTGGAAAGGCACACACCTGTCTATATAAGGTCCCACAGCAAAAACGAAACCATGAGGTCGGAATTGTCCGTAGAGCTCTGAGGCTGCCACACCCTGATCTATTTCACCTGTCTTTGTGCTTGTCTCCACCTCCCTCCAGGTGTCTCCCATCTTCCCCATTATCCCTATACCTGTGTTCTCTGTTTTTCTGTTGCCTGTTCGTCAAGCCTATCAGTGTTTTCCCCCTTGCTCCTGTCTGTTTCTAGTTCCTGTTTTCTAGTTTTCCCAGTTTTGACCATTCTGCCTGCCCTGATCCTAAGCCTGCCTGCCGTTCTGTACCTTGTCACATCACACTGGATTATTGACCTCTGCCTGCCCTAACCCTGAGACTGCTTGCCGTTCTGTACCTTTTTGGATTACCGACCTTTGCCTGCCTTTGACCTGTCATTTTTCCTGCCCCCTGATCTAGTAATAAATAATGTTACTTCGACACTGTCTGCATCTGGGTCTTCCATAAAACGTGATAGCAAGAACTGGCCATGACTGACCCAGCAGACTCGGACCAGTTCAGCAACACCATCTCCTCCCAAGGAGCCACCATTGGAAGGCACGAGGAGTTGTTTTGTGGTCTTATGGAAGGGTTTCAGACCTTGGCCGAACGCCATGACCAAGTGTTGAACGCATTGCTGGAGCAATTCTGTGGGGTTGTTTGTTAGGCAGCCTACCACGACTGTAACCTCCCAGCACTTCAGTAACCTGGCTGTTAGCAGCAATGCCTCCCCGGCCACCCCAGTTTACTGGGAAATCTGCTTAACTCCCCCGGAATGATTGAGAGTCGAGCACTTGTCAGGCATTTCTTGCTCAGTGTTCCCTCATCATCGAGCTGCAACCCTCCTCCTTCCCCTCGGACCCCTCTAAGATAGCGTACCTCGTCACGCTAATGTCTGCGAGGGCTCTCGCCTGGGCAATGGTAGTATGGGAACAACAGTCTGGAGGAGTTCGTGGCGGAGGTAAAGAAAGTTTTCGATGCTCCATTGTCCGGGAGAGAGGCTGCCCAGAAGTTACTCTAGCTTCGGACTTCCGCAGTGTGGTAGCAGACTACGCGGTGGATTTCTGCACGTTGGCAGCTAAGAGTGCCTGAAACCCGGAAGCATTGTTCGACATGTTCCTGCACAGTTTTGGAGGAAGTAAAGGACGAGCTTGCAGCCTGGGAACTACCGACGGAGCTTGACTCGCTCATGGCCTTGACCATTCGGATTGATGGTGACTATGGAAATGAAGGAAGGAGAGGAGATTCGATTCCACCTCACCTCCGAGGCATCCCGGAAGTTCCCGATGGCTCTGTTACCGAGAGAAGCTAAGGTTACCCGAGTTCCCCCGAGAGTCTCCGAAGTCTGCCGATTCACCTCTTTCCGAGCCAATGCAACTAGGCAGAGCTAGGCTGTCTCCAGCCGAACGGCAAAAAGGCTTCACACTAAGAGTTGCCTGTATTGTGGGACTACTGGTAATTTTGTCTCCACCTGTCCACTAAAAGACCAAGCTCACCGGTAGGAGCGAGTACTCTGGTGGGCCACACGGATAACTTTTCCTCTCCTCGTACTCGCATCACATTTTCATGACATTTTACTGTGGGGGATCGAAATCGAAATCTCTCCGGGTGCTCATCAAGGACCGATGAGTGCTTTATGGACGCTACCTTGGAATCGGAGCTGGAAATCCCCACTCAGCCCCTCTCCATTCCCATGGAAGTTAGAGCAGTGGACGGGCACTCTATAGGTCAGGTTACCCACAATGCCACCCCCATCAACCTATGTGTGTCAGGGAACCACAGCGAGACGATCCAATTCCTGCTCATTAAGTCTCCTCAGGTTCCTGTGGTGTTGGGATTCTCTTGGCTCCAGTGACACAATCACATCATAGACTGGACTGCTGGTGACATCATGGGCTGGAACCCGTTCTGCCATGCTCAATGCCTGAAGCGCAGTCTGCCCCGGGACGTCTTCCTAGGGGCTCGGAAGTTGTTCCTTACCTCTCCGCCATTCCCGCGGAGTACCTGGACCTCAGGGAGGTGTTCAGTAAGGCCCGGCCATTTTTCTTCCGCTGCACCGACCCTATAAATGCAGGATTGACCTTCTCCCAGGCACCACTCCGCGCCTGGGACGGAGACCAAGGCTATAGAGACATACATTGAGGATTCCCTAGCTGCAGGGTTCATCTGTCCTTTTCCCTCCCCTGCCGTCACAGGGTTCTTCTTTGTGGAGAAGAAGGACAAACCCTGCGCACGTGCATCGACTACCGGGGCCTCAACAACATCACGGTGAAGAACCGCTACCTGCTACCACTCATCTCCTCAGCTTTCAATGCGTCTCCAGGGGGCCATGTTCTCCAAGCTGGACCTATGGAACATCTACCACCTGGTGTGGATACGGGAAGGGGATGAGTGGAAGACTGCCTTCAACACAACCAGTGGTCACTATGAGTATCTGGACATGCATTTTGGCCTTACCAACACCCCAGCTGTGTTCCAGGCTCTGGTTAATGATGTTCTTCGCAACACGTTGAACCGGTTTGTCTTCGTCTACCTCGACGACTTCCTCGTCTTCCCCGCTCCGGCCAAGGACACGTGCTCCACATCTGACAGGTTCTCCAACGCCTCCTGGAGAACCAGCTTTTTGTGAAAGCAGAGAAGTGAAAATTCCATCGCTCCACATCTCCTTCCTGGGTTAAATCCTCACTGCAAGGAGTGTACAGAGGGAGAGAATTAGAGGGAGCATGCTTAAATTTACATCGGATAAGATAGGAGAAATATTCCAAATATAACAGACTGACCCTAGCCTGCCGACACAAACTATTGCAGCATAAATACTGGAGGCTGAGACAGGAGGGGTCAGGAGACACTGTGGCCCCGTCCGACGGTACCCCTGGACAGGGCTAACCAGGCAGGATATAACCCCACCCACTTTGCCAAGGCACAGCCCCCACACCACCAGAGGGATATCTTCAACCACCAACTTACTACCCTGAAACAAGGCTGAGTATAGCCCATAATGATCTCTCCCACAGCACGAACCCGGGGGGGTGCCAACCCGGACAGGAAGACACGTCAGTGACTCAACCCACTCAAGTGACGCACCCCCCCTAGGGACGGCATGGAAGAGCACCAGTAAGACAGTGACTCAGCCCACGTAATAGGGTTAGAGCCAGAGAATCCCGGTGGAGAGAGGGGAACCGGCCAGGCAGAGACAGCAAGGGCGGTTCGTCGCTCCAGTGCCTTTCCGTTCACCTTCACACCCCTGGCCCAGACTACACTCAATCATAGGACCTACTGAAGAGATGAGCCTTCAATAAAGACTTAAAGGTTGAGACCGAGTTTGCGTCTCTCACATGGGTAGGCAGACCATTTCATAAAAATGGAGCTCTAAAGGTGTTTGCTTAGAAATTCTAGGGACAAGGCCTGTGTCTTGTGACCATAGCCTACGTGTAGGTATGCAAGGCAGGACCAAATTGGAGAGATAGGTAGGCGCAAGCCCATGTAATGCTTTGTAGGTTAGCAGTAAAACCTTGAAATCAGCCCTAGTCTTAACAGGAAGCCAGTGTAGAGAGGCTAGCACTGGAGTAATATGATCATATTTTTTGGTTCTAGTCAAGATTCTAGCAGCTGTGTTTAGCACTAACTGAAGTTTATTTAGTGCTTTATCCGGGTAGCCGGAAAGTAGAGCATTGCAGTAGTCTAATATAGAAGTGACAAAAGCATGGATGAACATTTCTGCATCATTTTTGTACAAAATGTTTCAGATTTTTTGCAATGTTACATAGATGGAAAAAAGCTGTCCTTTAAGTAGTCTTGATATGTTAATCAAAAGAGAGATCAGGGTCCAGAGTAACGCTGAGGTCCTTCACAGTTTTATTTGAGATGACTGTACAACCATCATATTAATTGTCAGATCAAACAGAAGATCTCTTTGCTTCTTGGGACCTAGAACTAGCATCTATGTTTTGTCCGAGTTTAAAAGGAGAACATTTGCCGCCATCCACTTCCTTATGTCTGAAACACAGGCTTCCAGGGAGGGCAATTTTGGGGCTTCACCATGTTTCATTGAAATATACAGCTGTGTATCATCCGTATAGCAGTGAAAGTTAACATTATGTTTTCGAATGATATCCCCAAGAGGTAAAATATATAGTGAAAACAATAGTGGTCCTAAAACGGAACCTTGAGGAACACCGAAACTTACCAGTTGATTTGTCAGAGGAAAAACCATCCACAGACACAAACAAATATCTTTCCGACGGATAAGATCTAAACCAGGCCTGAACTTGTCCATGTAGACCAATTTGGGTTTCCAATCTCTCCAAAAGAATGTGGTGATCGATGGTGTCAAAAGCAGCACTAAGGTCTAGGAGCACGAGGACAGATGCAGAGCCTTGGTCTGACGCCATTAAAAGGTAATTTACCACTTTCGAGTGCAGTCTCAGTGCTATGATGGGGTCTAAAACCAGACTGAAGCGTTTCGTATACATTGTTTGTCATCAGGAAGGCAGTGAGTTGCTACGCAACAGCTTGAAGGTTTAGAGACCATTACTATTTTCATGAATGTTTCAAGAGATATAGGATTAAAAAACTTGAGTGTCTCCCTTGATCCTAGGTCTTGGCAGTGTTGTGGAGACTGAGGACAACTGAGCTTTGGAGAAATATGCAGATTTAAAGAGGAGTCCGTAATTTGCTTTCTAATGATCATGATCTTTTCATGGAAGAAGTTCATGAATTCTTCACTGCTGAAGTGAAAGCCATCCTCTCTTGGGGAATGCTGCTTTTTAGTTCGCTTTGCGACAGTATCAAAAATAAATGTTCGATTGTTCTTATTCTCCTCAATTAAGTTGGAAAAATAGGATAATCGAGCAGCAGTGAGGGCTCTTCGATATCGCACAGCACTGTCTTTCCAAGCTAGTCGGAAGACTTCAAGTTCGGTGGAGCACCATTTCATTCCAATTTTCTGGAAGCTTGCTTCAGGGCTCGGGTATTTTCTGTATATCAGGGAGCTAGTTTCTTATGGCAAATTTATTTTAGGGGTGCGACTATATCTAGGATATTAAGCAAGGTTAAATGTAGTTCCTCAGTTAGGTGGTTAACCAATTTTTGTACTCTGACATGGAGAGAGTCTGGAAGGGCTTCTATGAATCTTTGGATCGTAGCACGGCTTTTCCTCTGTGGAGATGGGAGAATCTTCCAGAAGGACAACCATCTCTGCAGCACTCCACCAATCAGGCCTTTATGGTAGAGGGTCCAGACGTAAGCCACTCCTCAGACAGCCCGCGTGGAATTTACTAAAAGGCACCTAAAGACTCACAGACCATGAGAAACAAGATTCTCTGGTCTGATGAAAATAGATTAAACTCTTTGGCCTGAATGCCTAGCGTCATGTCTGGAGGAAACCTTGGACCATTCCTACAGTGAAGCATGGTGGTGGCAGAACATCCTGTGGGGATGTTTTTCAGCGGCAGGGACTGGGAAACTAGTCAGGATCGAGGCATGGATGAACGGAGCAAAGTACAGAGAGATCCTTGATGAAAACCTGCTCCAGAGCACTCAGGATCTCAGACTGTGCGAAGGTTCACCTTCCAACAATTCAACGACCCTAAGCACACAGCCAAGACAACGCAGGAGTGGCTTCGGGTCAAGTCTCTGAATGTCCTTGAGTGGCCCAGCCAGAGCCCGGACTTGAACCCTATCGAACATCTCTGGAGAGACCTGAAAATAGCTGTGCAGCAACACTCCCCAACCAACTTGACATAGTTTGAGATGATCTGCAGAGAAGAATGGGAGAAACTTTACATAAACAGGTGTGCCAAGCATGTAGCATCATACCCAAGAAGACTTGAGGCTGTAATAGCTGCCAAAGGTACTTCAACTAAATACTGAGTAAAGTATTTTAATACTTATGTAAAGGTAATATTTCTGTTTTTTATTTGTATTAAATTAGCAAAAATGTCTAAACCTGTTTTTGCTCTGTCATTATAGGGTATTATGTGTAGATTGATGAGGGAAGAAAAAAATATTTAATCCATTTTAGAATAGGGCTGGAACCTAACAAAATGTGGAAAATGTCAAGGGGCCTGAATACTTTCCGAAGGCACCGTACATACGCTAACACACACAGAACACACACATGCATATTGACGCCACACACATACTGTACACTCACACATAGACACACTTTTCACATACCCTGCTTCTACTTTATTTATTATCTATTCTGATTGCCCAGTCACTTTTACCCCTACCTACACGGACATAATTAACTCAACTACCTCGTACCCCTGCACATTGACTCGGTACCTTGTACATAGCCTCTTTATTATTATTTTACTGTTATTTTACATACTTTTTTTAACTCTGCTTTGTTGGTAAAGAGCTCATAAGTAAGCATTTCACGGTTGAGTCTACACCTATTGTATTTGGCGTATGTGACAAATAAGATTTGATTACCGAAGAGAGGATCTCTGTGGACATGTTTGTTTGTGTCTGTTTTTTTTATCTCTCCAGGTCAGAAGGGTCAATACATGTTGAGCACAGTAAGTGAGGGTCCTGCAAAGAGGGCAGGGGTGCGTAGCGGAGATAGACTGGTGTGGATCAACGGTGCCATGGTATCAACGCTCACCCATTCAGCTATCAGTAAAATGGTAAGCATACAGACCCTCCTTCTCGGAACTGCTCTTGGTAAACAAACCCACATGGCAGATGTGTGTGTGTGTCTTAGTATGTCTGTGAGTGTGTGTGTGCACGTGCTAGCATGCTCCTCACTTCTCCCTCAAGTTTATCTCTGTGTACTGCTCAGGTGAAGAAATGTAGCGTCCATGTGACCGTCCTCGTCATCGACAGAGAAAGTGAAGCGAGCTACGTCCGACGGAAACTTCCCATCTTGCCGATCATGGCCGGCTCTCACAACCTGCCACACAGACCCACAACGATGCATCTGGTCCAGGGGTCAGATGGATATGGCTTCTTATTACGACAAGAGAGGTTGACATCAGGGGGGCCTATTGGTGAGAATGATGCACACATACAGCACACACACACACACACACACATCATCTAACAATACACCTTTTTTTGCTAGAAACTTCCATTTGTTGTAAGTATGCACGACCATGTTACAAGCACCTACTATGACCACCTTCTAATATCCTATTGTCATCTCTTAATGATCCTAACTAAATGACAGTAATTTTAAGTCCGTAGAAAACATGCTGCATAGAACACATACTGTGGACATTACAAACCTTGTAATAGGACATTAGAAGGACTTATAACAAGTTATGGACATTATACCTGCTGGCTGAGCTGAATTGCTTGTTGTCGATTCCAGCTCACTTACTCCGTGAGGTGGATGTGGGGAGTCCAGCAGAAGAGGCTGGCATGCAGGATGGAGACTTGCTGCTGGCGGTCAATGGGCAGTCTTCGGAGTCCATGGAGCATGAGGATATTGTCAGGACAGTGAGGAAGAGTGGCAACCGGGTTAGCCTCACCACCATGCCCATACACGGAAGAGACTTTTACACGCAGGTGTGTAAGTGGACGGAGGTCATGTGCAGTTTGGAAATTAGGAGTCATGCGAGTTCTGGTGTTAGAATATTGATACTGTAGTCAGTAGGATCCTCTGAGTTTTCCTGAATTTTGTTTTTTATTGAACCTCACGAGGAAATTACAGTAAGATGATGACTATGTTAAGATGTTGCTTAGATCAATGCTGACACCAAATACAAGATTGTCTAAGAATTATGTCAACTAAAAATACCTTCCCAGTCAAAAACAGTCTATTCTGTTCCCTACCGCAGTTGGGTCTATCTCCCCTGCTATTCCATGAGGACAGTCTGCCAGAAGGGGAAGGGATGAGGAAGACACGGTCCCCTTGCACTGAGATTCAGGATGGGCTGAGTAAAAACGAGCATGGCTCACTTCCTTGTCCAAGACTCTGTGTCCTCGAGAGAGAAGAATCAGGCTTTGGGTTTAATCTGGGCTGTGTTCAACATGAGCCAGGAACTTTCATAGGCCAGGTATTCCTTTGAACATCAACAACATAACACCCTTATCATCGATCTCTCGCTCATTTATTTGTTGTAATCTCTATTATTGTTTCCTGACATAAATAGGCAATTTGAAACATCCCCAATCAAAGTTGTGCTAATGAGTAACAGCTATCATCAATCAAAAGTTCCCAATGTTGATCTGCTGTGTTGTTTTCCACATGCATTGCTATAATGAGGAAGGCAGGTGTTAAGATGGTTTGTATGAGAAATGAGTGGCACGGTTATGGCTACAGTTTTCTTTTGTCCTGCAGGTGATGGTAAAGGGCTCAGGACATAGGGCTGGGCTGTGGGAAGGGGATGTCGTTGTGGAGGTAAATGGCCAGAATGTAGAGAATGAGTACTTTGAGGACGTCGTGATGCTGATAAAGAAGTGCGAGTCGTCTTTGAAATTACTGGTTGTGGAGAGGCCAGGGTATGAGAGACTCAAACATAATGGGCTTCCAATCACTCCTGGGGTCATACTCCACAGCACTCAGGTGAGGAACACTCACACACACACACACATATACACAAATATTAATACTACAGATTGAGATAAATAATATTTATTAATCTAATACGTTGCAGGTTTTAGAGAAAACGAATGATGCTTTCTTGTGATGGAATGCTGAGAAGTGACCCAAGTCGTTATGAAGACAACATTAGGCATCTCACCTAACAGAGGATCTGGCACTGGCACAGCATCAACAACAAACAGCTGCAGTCACTCAGTCATGTCCCAATGATAACACAGTGCAGGACGAAATCAGTGAAGCTATTCCCTCTACTTCTAAATGCAACCTGAAAGAGAAGGACTGAAATAGAAGATTGGCCTGCGCTGTGTCCTAAATACCATCCTATTCCCTACATAGTGCACTACTTTTGACCAGGGCCCTATGGGGGGAGGAAAGGGTGCCATTGGGGGCACCCTTCGCTCCACATCTCCCAATCTCACATGTCCTCTTTGTCAGGACTAGAGATATGCTATGACCTGCTTCTTGCAATGGAGGATTTGCAGAGTAGATTGCACACTGTTTCAATGATTAATATCTCATGTGTATATGATGGGATACTGAAGTTCAGGTTTATTCTATGGTGAAATCAGGATAAACAAAATAAAATGGGAAAAACATCAGTCAGGCTCAGTTGAGAATCTATGATCGTTATTGTATGCGATGATTCAAGGAGGTGCACAAAGTTTAATGCATAAAACCAGTTCAATCTACAGTATATAGCTATGCAAGTATAGACAAAATGATGTATTGTTTATTTTGAGTATTTACATTTTTCTGCTTGTACTGTGTTGATCCTTGTTTGTGTCATCAAACAACACAATCTTATAAAATGTCCATTACAAGCCGAATCCTGATAGGTAAAGGTGGAGGGAGATTCAGTGAGTATCTACAGTGCACACACAAGGCCTACTTCAGCCTTTGCAGAATTTCATATTAAAGCAAATACCTAACATGGATTCTTTCGACATCTTTACCATTACACCAAGAGAGGTCTTAACCTCTTGACGAGATCATGCAATCGCTAAGGTCGCACTCATGCATTGAGCGCTATTCAAGCTCACCAGCCTGCCATTTCCTCATCGTTACTATTTCTGCTGCAATGATCTGATGTTTAGTATAGGTTTAGTTCACCCTAGATTTAGTTGAGGCCTACTTTATCAGTCCAGACAAGGATATGCGGAGAGGAAACCTCTTTAGACTGTTGAAATAACCCCCTGGATAGTGCAATGGCTCAGCGTATGCGAACGTGGGCGGGTTTCTTAAGGGAGCATGACAGCAGCAGGAAGCTTGATAGTGAGTTTCCTGAAGTCTCACAAGGAGATGGAGACATGTCGGAGGACCGGGCGAGGAAGAGGGTGGATGGCGGAGATTAATCGAGACAGAAAGAAGGGCGCAAAGTACAAACCAGAAACCGACTGAAAAATACAGAGTACTCTCTCCTTTGGGTCAAGAACAGGTCATCAGGTGAGGTGAAGGCTTCCGAGAAAATTCCCAAGTTGACTCTAGCACAGGTGGGAGTACGATTAGTGGAGAAAGTGGATCCATGCCTTAAAAAGTCATGAAGAAGGAGTTGGCTTTTGTCAATTAGGTCAAAGTATCCAGAGGTGGACATGTGTTGATTTTTTGTCTGTCTGCTGCTCAGAGGGACGAAAGTGGTGTCCTGCTTTGCTCTCCAGCGCCATTGAAAGAAGTGATGACTGGGATGGGGTTTGAGTGTTAAGGTGGATCAATTGAAGTTGGGGATCCCTAGTGTAGTGATGCACGCCGTTTGGTGCGACTGAGGAAACCCTGTCAGTCCTGACTTCTGATGCCGAGTGTTGGATAAAGTCATGCTGCGCTATATAAGTTATCCCGCGAGAGCTTTTGTTCCAAATCCACTATGTTGTTTCAGGTGCCAGGTTTATGGTAATGTTGTAGCAGTATGTAGGAGGGAGATTCCAATGTGTGAGATATGTGCCGGGGGCCATAGGACAAAAGACTGTGTAGTTTCAGGGTAAAAAGTGGGGTGTTTCAATTGTGGGGATGAGGCCTCCCGGGTGGCGCAGTGGTTAAGGGCGCTGTACTGCAGCGCCAGCTGTGCCATCAGAGTCCCTGGGTTCGCGCCCAGGCTCTGTCGTAACCGGCCGCGACCGGGAGGTCCGTGGGGCGACGCACAATTGGCCTAGCGTCGTCCGGGTTAGGGAGGGATTGGTCGGTAGGGATCTCCTTGTCTCATCGCGCACCAGCGACTTCTGTGGTGGGTCGGGCGCAGTGCGCGCTAGCCAAGGTTGCCAGGTGCACGGTGTATGGGAGTTGTAGCAATGAGACAAGACAGTAGCTACTACAACAATTGGGTAGAAAAAAATGGGTAAAATTCAACAACAAAAAAAAAGAAAAATTGTGGGGATGGCCATGTTGCTAGGGATCAGAAATGTCCTGTGCGAGTGAGACATATTTAAGTTTCAAAGAATGTGTCATATGCTGAGGCAGTGAGGAAAGTAGATGTAGGATGGTGGGCAAAGGGTGAGGGAGCCTGAGAGGATCCCTGTGAGTAGTAGGCCAATACAGAGTGACCCAAACAGTTTGTGCTTTAGTAAGGTTGGCTGCTTGGCATTTATTGCTATGGTCATTAATTGTACCGCACAGATGGAAAGAAGATCCCAGAAGATTGAATTGGTAGTACATTTTGGGAGAACGTGGATCCTTGCCTTTTAGCGGATTCATTTGTGGTTTTAGGGTGGGGTGGGAAAGGAGTTGGGTGCAGTTGAGTCAGTGAGTTTTGAGTCTTTACCCAACAAAGTCATGTTAGGAAATATCAGTTAACCTGTTAGAGCTTTTGTGCCGAACCCACTTTACACCCAGAGAAGTGTTGCTGCTCATTTTGCAGCACTTATAGTGGCCCATCAATTGATTTTTCCATTTTGGACATACACCGCCTTCAGAAAGTATTCATACCCCTTGACTTATTCCACATTTTGATATGTTACAGGCTGACTTTTTTTCTTCTCAACCATTTACACACAATACCCCATAATGACCCAGTTTTCACACCCCTCAGTCAATGTTTAGTGGATGCATCTTTGGCAACGATTACAGCTGTGAGTCTTTGCAGTTAAGTCTCTTAAGGGCTTTCCACACCTTTATTGTGCAACATTTGCCCATTATTCTTTTCAAAATTATTCAAGCTCTGTCAAAGAGGCTTTTTGATCATTGCTAGACAACCATTTTCAGGTCTTGCCATAAGTAGATTTAAGTCAAAACTGTAACTCTGCTACTCAGGATCATTCAATGTCTTCTCGGTAAGCAAGGCCTTGTGTTTTAGGTTATTGTCCTGCTGAAGGGTGAATTCATCTCCTGGTGTCTAGTGGAAATGTCACGACTTCTGCCGAAGTTGGTCCCTCTCCTTGTTCGGGCGGCGTTCGGCGGTCGACGTCACCGGTTTTCTAGCCGCCACCGATCCACTTTTCATTTTCCATTTGTTTTGTCTTCATTGTACATACCTGGTTTCCATTCCCATAATTATATGTTCCTTATTTAACCCTATATGTTCCTTATTTTATTTATGTTCCTTATTTAACCCTCTGGTTCCCCCATGGTGCGTGTTTGTTCGTTGTAAGTTGGTCTGTATTTGTGAGCTTGATTATTTTCCTTCTTGGAACATTTGTTGTTTTGAGTCAAGTTACGTGAATTACTCATTTCTGTGTTCTGTGCCTGACTCATCCTTTCCTGATACACCTAGATGCCTTACAGGAAAGTGGATTGAACCAGGTTTTCCTCTAGGTTTATGCCTGTGCTTAGCTCCATTCCGTTTATTTTTTTTATCCTGAAAAACTCCCCAGTTCTTAATGATTACAAGCATACCCATAACATGATGCAGCCACCACTATGCTTGAAAATATGGAGACTGGTACTTAGTAATATGTTTAGGGCAAATACAATACAACACATCACATTTCAGGACAAGAAGTGAATTGCTTTGCCAATTTTTTTGTCAGTATTAATTTAGTACCTTGTTGCAAACCAGACGCATATTTTGGAATATATTTGTTTTGTATAGGCTTCCTTCTTTTTACTCTGTCGATTAGTTTAGTATTGTGGAGTAACTACAATGTTGTTGATCCATCTTCAGATTTCTCCTATCACAGCCATTCAACTCTGTAACTGTTTTAAAGTCACCATTGGCCTCTTGGTGAAATCCCTGAGTGGTTTCTTTCCTCTCCGGCAACTGTGTTAGGTAGAATGGTATTGGTATTTTATTAGGATCTCCATTAGCTGTTGTGAAAGCAGCAGCTACTCTTCCTGAGATCCACACAAAACATGAAACATGACATAATATAGAACATTAATAGACAACAGATCAAGGACAGAACTACATCAATTATATTTTTAGTGACTTGGTGTATTGAAACACTGTTCGAAGTGTAATTAATAACCTCAGCATGCTCAAAGGGATATTCAATGTCTGCTTTATTTTTTACCATTCTACCAATAGGTGCCCTTCTGTTCGAGGCATTGGAAAACCTCCCTTGTTGAATCTGTGTTGGGAATTCACTGCTCGACTGAGGGAACTTACAGAAAATGGTATGTGTGGGGTGGTCATTCAAAAATAATGTTAAACAATATTATTGCACAGAGTGTGCCCCTACAAATTAATGTGCGACTTATTAAGCAAACTTTTACTCCTGAACTTATTTAGGCTTGTTATAACAAAGGGACTGCATACTTATTGACTCAAGACATTTCAGCTCTTCATTTTTTATTCATTTGTAAAAATCTATATTGATTATAATAATAATAATTCCACTTTGACATTATGGGGTATTGTGTGTAGGTCATCAGCTGCAGTACCCCTTGAAAATCAGAATAATAAGAAATATTAATAAAAAAAATATATATACAAAATTATAATAATGTTTTCACAAAAGTAGTGCTCTGGGCCATTACTAGTATTAGTTGACCGATATAGATGCCTGTTGCGCGAGCAAAAAAAAAATTCTCAGCTCTGCCAAAAAAGGTATTAAATTAAGCAATAATGGTGCACTCTAATCAGATGCACTTTTAGTTTCCAAATCCAGACTTTACACCCCCAGCAGTGACGCTGCTAATTTTGCGGCCATATTTCCTAGCGAACAATCAGTGCCTTCATAAAGTATTGACACCCTTTGACTTTTTTCACATTTTGTTGTGTTACAGCCTGAATTTAAAATGGATTACATTTTGATTTTTGATCACTGTCCTACACACAATACCCCATTATGTCAAAGTGGAATTATGTTTATTTTTTACATATTAATTAAAAATTAAGAGCTGAAATGTCATCAGTCAATAAGTATTCCATCCCTTTGTTATGGCAAGCCGAAATAAGTTCAGGAGTAAAAATGTGCTTAACAAGACACATATTGCATGGATTCATTCTGTGTGCAATAAAAGTGTTAAACATGATTTTTGAATGACTACCTCATCTCTGTAACCCACACATACAATTATCTGTAAGGTCCCCCAGTCGAGCAGTGAATTTCAAACACAGATTCAACCACAAAGACCAGGGAGGTTATTCAATACCTCGCAAAGAAGGGGACCTACTGATGCAGAAATTGAATATCCCTTTGAGCATGGTGAAGTTATTAATTACACTTTGGATGGTGTATCAATAAACCCAGTCACTACAAATATAATTTATGTGGTTCTGTCCTTGACTTGTTCTTTAACATCTATTAATGTTCTATATTATGTCATGTTTCATGTTTTGTGTAGACCCCAGGAAGAGTAGTTGCTGCTTTCACAACAGCTAATGGAGATCCTAATAAAATACCAATATCGTTCTTCCTAACACAGTTGCCGGAGAAGAAGGAAACCGCTCAGAGATTTCACCAAGAGGCCAATGATGACTTTTAAACAGTTAGACTTTAATGGCTGTGATAGAAGAAATCTGAAGATGGATCAACAACATTGTAGTTACTCCACAATACTAAACTAATCGACAGAGTAAAAAGAAGGAAGCCTATATAGAATAAATATATTCCAAAAGATGCATCCTGTTTGCAACAAGGTACTAAAGTAATTCTGAAAAAAAAAATGTGGCAAAGCAATTATGTTTAGGGCAAATCCAATACAACACATTACTGAGTACCACTCTTCATATTTTTAAAGCATAGGGGTGGCTGCATGGTCTTATTGGTAGGCTTGTAATCGTTAAGGACTAAGGAGTTTTTCAGGATAAAAAAAGAAAACTGAATGGAATTAAGCACAGGCAAAAACATAGAGGAAAATCTGGTTCAGTCTGTTTTCCAACCTTTCCAACCTGCTCTTAAGGAACCACAAAGTGTGCAAGCCTTTGTTTAATCCCAGTTCTACCAAACATGTTTCTACTTATAAACTGATTAGTAGAATCTGATACAAAAGACAAGTACAAAAGCACAAAAAAATGATTGGATTTAAGTTGATGGGCCACTCTAAGGGCCACCAAATGAGCAGCAACACTCCTCTGGGAGTTAACTCTGGATTTGGAAACTAGAAGTGTTCATGAGTAGATTGTTACTGTGACACAATTTACAGATACATTTGTGTGGTGCAATGAATGATAGGAGTACACACACAAAAAACATTGTTGACCATTTAGGCTTGAACAAATAAATTACATATCTTATAGAAATACTTTATATTATTCTTTGTATGATAACTAGTATATAATATATCGATAGTTGTGCACATTTTCCATCATTTTCGTTCTTATCATGAATTGACAAATTATACAGGACGGGACATTTATTGTGAAGAATTAAAGCGATCCGTGACCCGGACGTACTTAGTTATTCTTGCCTGCTTCACAGCGGTGCGAGAACCAAAGCAGAGGAAAGAAAGCTTTTCTAGCTAATTGAAATACACGTTATCTGCTGTTGTTTCAGGTATGACAATATTCCGATATTTGAATATCTGCTTTTTTTTTTGTTTGACATCTGTCAAAAGAGTCAAGTTTTGCCCCGTAACTGACAAAGTACAGCGGGCTTGACAACTTACCTGGATCATGTGCAGTCCATCTGCTAGCCTAAAGTTAACTAGCTTGCCAGCTAAATACGGCGACTGCTAGCTAGCGAGCTACTTGAGCGGAACCGGTGATTCACTGACGACTAGCGAGCTACATTATCAGCTTGCTTATTGAGTCATTGTGCAATTGATTCGAGTTATCGAAAGACAAGTGGCTAGCTAGCTATGTGCCCTTCCTTCAAATAACACATCACTTTAATCGTTTGTTGTGATATAGTTACATCACTTGACAGCTCGTTAATTAGCTAGCCAGGTACTAGCTAGCTAGTTTGCAATCTAACCTGCTATGTGACTAACTAGCATGTTACAGGTGTCCAGGCTACCACCACTTGACGTTGACAGACCCTTTCCTACGCATCATCATAATGACGATGATGATAATAATGCACTTACATTATGCAAAATCAAAGTGTAAGATGGAAGACGTCCATCTGTTGTCAGTCTGTCTATGCTGCCTTATTTCAGGCAAACAGTAAACATCCGCATTGATTCAGGACTGTACTGTAACACAAGTGCTCTTCTGCCTTATTTCAGTCAAACAGTAAACATCGGCATTCAATCAGGACTCTACTGTGACACGTGCTCTACATTTTGAAAAATGTAGGAGCACACAACGATATCTAGGAGCAGAATGAAAAATATTTGAGGTATTACAGCAGTAATCAGCAGTTGAAACAATAACAAAGAATGGTCCCCGCCACAGTTTCCATCAAAGGTTGAGGGATGGGGCTGGAGAAATATAACCACACTCAAATGTAGAGACAGAGCTATGGCTGCAAGGACAGACTAGATATCAGCCTTCTAGTTTTAACCATGTTTTGAGGCTATACAGAGATTGTTTACATTTACTCTGTTTACAGACATTGGAAAAACAAGCTATATTTTGGCTTCAGATGGGGTAAGACAGTTGAACTAAGCTCATGGGGCATTATGTTATACTTTTCAAGAATCAATGGGTTTATATAATACATTTAATATGTTAAAATACAGGGTTTAGGAGCAGAATTAAAAAATAAACATTTTTAAGATTGAGATATAGCCTATATGATTCCTAGCTGCTTTTGAAGCTCATCTCCTAAAGAAGTTCTCCCTTTTCCTTTCTTTCCGTGCCACCACGTTTGCATGCTACTGAGGCTGTGGGCCGAGGGACAGCAAAGAATTCAATACAACACTTATTACCTGGGGGATTTTTTTCTTTTTTTCTTGGGGCACTGGTGCTACCAAAATTCCAGGTAGCACAGCAAAATATTTGGCATCTTATGCCCCCAAAAACGGTAGCACTGTGGAGCCCTGTCAATAAGCTAACCAGTCAGTCTGTGGTTCACAAATGAACATTGGGTTTCTGTTATTCCTCTGGCCTGAATAAAAATGCATACCGTCTGGGTTTAGCCTAGAGGTACCAGTCTGTTTGAGTTATCATTCCACTCCTTGGCACTACTTGACACAGAGTAGCATATAAGGAGTGGATCGTTTGAAATCACGAACCTGTTTGCTGAGTCTGACACACTTGAAACAACTTCTATAGATTTGTTTGAACTCACCTAGTCCAGTGTTCCATACCACAGTGTACCTCTCTGTCCAGGCTGGTGCCAGCACCTGTTGATGGAGTCTATGGTCCAGTGAGATGACTGACCAGGGCAACAACAACCAAAACATCTCCCGCAACCCCTTCGCTGCCCTTTTCAGCTCCCTCGCCGACGCCAAGCAGTTTGCATCGGGCCAGAAACCACCTTTGCACCATGGTGAACCACCATGTGAGTTACCCTCCCAAGGAGGAGTTACAGGGCACGCAGGCTTTTGCTCCATCCCAGCTCTAGCACACATGACCTGACTAATCGGCTGCATGGCAGGACCTTGATTAGCTGAATTGGTGGTGTTTTAGTGCTGGGTTGGAATGAAGGCCTGCAAACCACGTGGCCACTCCTGCTCTAATGGTTCACTGTGCTACTTGTATAGGCTATAGCCTGTCTGTATAACTTAAACATCACTGATATGGTGCAGCACGCTCACTGGCTTGACATTTGACAATAACCTCATACGGTTTCTTATATTTCCTGGCTTATCTTGTATTGCAGTGGAGGACTCGGAGGGAAGTCAGTCCGAGTCGGAGAACTCAGACAGCATCGAGGACAATGACGACTCGGTGGCCGAGATCAGCCGCTCCTTCCTGTCGCGGCAGGAGCTGTGCGAACAGCTCAACATCAACCACATGATCCAGAGGATCTTCCTCATCACCTTGGACAACAGTGAGTGCAGGAAGTTAGATTGGAGCGTATTAGTGCGTTTACACTGTTTCTTCATTTAGGACACCTTTTTCCATTGGAGTGGCAGCGTGATGCCACTTGTCCCTTCTAGTTTACTGAATCTTGTTGTCATGTAAACAACCCTTAATGTTGCCTGGCTGGGTCTATATGATGTACTGTAGTGGTAGGAACTAAAGCAAATCAGTCTGTTTCCCAGGCAACCCTTTGTGTGCCCATTCACAAGCGATGGCTTGATTAATCACCCATCAACATCCCCTTGTTTTAATAACCAGGCACCCATTCCGACTGCCTTCTTTATTTCCCTCTGTTTTCTGTTGATTGATGTGAGGTGCTGTATTGGGGGCATGGTCAATGTGTGACTTACATCTTTCTTCAACTCCTTCTTCAACTCATGGGAATTCAGTACAACCATCCTTCCTGGCTGTCTTTTCTTCACGCTGTCACTGTGTGTACTAGATTAGACAGAGAGTGATCGGCTTGGCATCAGCCAACTGGCTGACTCAGAGGCTGTGTCATCAAGGGGGTCTACAGGTCCCAGATTACCGTCCGCCGCTTCCCCTTTTCCCGCTCATCATCCCTCACTGACTGGCATGAAAGTGCCCCGATGACGGAGCCCCTGTCTGTCCATTTCTAGTCTAAATCTAATCTAATCTGTTCGTGCTCTTTGGTGCTGCTGGACCGCTGGCCTCTTTTAGGATTCCATTTCAGGGCCATCCAGTAAACAGTAAATGACTCACCCCAGCTCAATACTCATAAACTAGATGCTGGAATGAGTCATGAATGACCCTGTTTGCTCTAAGTGAAAAGTAAAACATGAACTATTGTTTGACCTCAGGTGACCCCAGTCTGAGAGGAGGCAATGGGATTCCTCCACGCTGTGTGTTCCTGGAGGAAATGGCCGCTGAGATGGACGGTCAAGACTGGCTGGACATGGACAACATCGAGCAGGTACAATAGGACTGGACATTGGTAATGGTGGTGGCGAACTGTTCGCTGGTCAGCTCAGTTGACCTCGATGCCATAAGATCCACATGTACAGTACTGTGTCTTCCCATACCGATTTCCTCACTGGCTTGTAAGTGTCAGGGGACTAGGCCTATTAAGTATACAGTGCATTGTCTACTCTAAGAAGATGGAATAGTGAAAAATGCATAGTGAACAAAGTTCATCGAGACCATATGCTCCACATGGAGCAGAGATCAGTAAGTACATGAAGTTCATAGTACAGAATGTTGGCTAAGTTTTTTTATATTTTTTTTATTTTTTATATCAGGCACTCTTCAACAGATTATTGATGCTGGAGCCAGGAAACCACCTCATCTACATGACCTCGTGTAATGCTGTGAATCTCTCTGCCGACCGAGACGCCGGGGACAAGTGCGCCATACCGTTCCTCTACGCCTGCTACCAGAGAGCCAAAGAAGAGGTGGGGGTCACATACCACAGCACTCACTCTCATTCCTAATTTTTTTCTCCACGAATTCCCAGCCATAATTCAGTCAGGAAAAGTGTGCTGTGTAGGACAATTTTAAAAGGCAAACACGGACTGTACAAAACATTAGGAACACCTCTCTCTTTCCGTGACTTGCCAGGTGAATCCAGGTGAAAGCTGTGATCCCTTATTGATGCCACTTGTTAAATCCACTTCAGTCAGTGTAGATGAAGGGGAGACAGGTTAAAGAAAGATTTTTAAGCCTTGAGACAATTGATTGTGTATGCGTGTCATTCAGAGGGTGAATGGTAGTAGGTGCCAGGCGCACCGGTTGTGTGTCAAGAACTGCAACGCTGCTGGGGTTTTCACGCTCAACAGTTTCCCATGTGTATCAAGAATGCTCCGTCACCCAAAGGACATCAAACTAACTTGACACAACTGTGGGAAGCATTGGAGTCAACATGGACCATCATCCCTGTGGAACGCTTTCGACACCTTGTAGAGTCCATGCCCCGACAAATTAAGGCTGTTCTGAGGGCAAAAGGGGGGGGGTGCAACTCAATATGAGAAAAGTGTTCCTAATGTTTTGTACACTGTCTAAACCGTGCTGCATGGGACAATGTAAAGCGAAATAGTGTGACATGGTAAATAGTCTTACTGAACATAATGAATGACCTGTCTAAAGGTTAAATCTGCTGTTTATGTCTAGATCATTTCAATCTGCATAAAGGCTAAATAAAGCATGTTTAGTTTGTGCTCCATTGCTGACAATGATGTGACAAATTCTTAACCTCCATGCTCCCTCCTGACATTACACACCCTCAGGTCACCAAGGTACCGGAGAAGCTGCTGTCGTACGCAGTGCGCTGTAAGAACCTGACGGTGTCCAACACGCGCACGGTCCTGCTCACCCCCGAGATCTACATCAGACAGAACGTGTACGAGCAGCTACTGGATTTGCTGCTAGAGGGAGTCGGCGGAGCCCGTGAGTCCATTCAATTATTAAAGCCCCACCCCCTGACTGTCTGAGGATTCCGGTTCTGTTCCATCTCAGTAGCCAAAGAAAGTGGTGTTTGCTGCTCAGGTATCAACTGTTGAGGCCTCCCAAGACAGGATGTGCTGTAACTTAGTCTAGTCTGCACCCACTGATGAAAGAACTGGTTTAGACTGGTTTGAACTTGTCTATCTGTATTTATTAGTGCATAATAGCCTCACTTTGCTGTGTGTTGTCATATAAGGTCCTGATGATGTTGTGTGTGGTTTGTGTCCAGAAAAGGTTGGGAAAGATGCCTGTACAATACAGAGAATATACTTTACTGAACTGTGTAGGCTATATATACAGGTTATTTTTTTCTGCTATATACCTAAGCCCTTTTTTGAGCCAGGAAAAATCCTGTACACGTTTGGTTCTGTAAAGTACAGCATATTTTCTGCACTATACAGGGCTATGAAACAGTTTTTTTTCTTCTATACCTAAGCAAGCCCCTTTTTGAGTCAAGAAAAACCCTGACATTAAGTGTGCTTTCTGTTGTGCGTCGCAGAGCTGGACGAGGTGGTGGAGTTCGTGGAGGAGGTGATCGCTGGCCTGTTGGCTGACCAGGAGGTGCGCACCTTCAGCGAGGTGATCGGGCCCGTGCTCGATATCTTCCAAGGCCGTGTGAAAGACTTGGATCTCTGCCAGCTGCTACTCTTCTCCTACCTGGACCTGCTCCTCTACTTCAGCCGCCAAAAAGACATCGCTACGGTCAGGGGCCGTAATGCATCGTCATCACTCCTCTGGACTGTTTTCTACAACCATGATTATTACTTGATTATATTCTTTACTATTCATAACAATATTATTATTATTATTATTTGTACAACAACTGCATTCATATGTCTGAGATGGACAACCTTGATCTCAAAAGTAGTTTACTCTTTGCTAATATAATATACTTCAAATTGTCTTCCTCCAGGTATTGGTGGAGCACATCCAACCCAAAGATCCCAACAATGGGCTTCAGTATCAGAAGACCCTCCTTGGCACTGTGTTGAGTATCTCTTGTCTGCTGAAGACCCCGGGGGTGGTGGAGGGTCACGGCTTCTTCCTCAACCCCTCACGCTCCAGTCCACAAGAAATGAAGGTGCAGGAGTCCAACATACACCAGGTAAGGGCACTAGACTCTTTGGTCAAAAGTAGTGCACTATATATAGGGCATTGAATGTTATTTGGGACGGACCCCTAACCTTATCGTCTTCTTCTGTGTCTCCAAAACCCCACTTAGGCCTACATCTAGCTTACTGCTAATGGTCAGACACTAGCTTAGTCTAAGCTACACAATGTGTAGAATAGCAGGACATTTGCTTTAAAACTGCAAAAACAATTATTCACCTTATAGCAAAATGTGTAGAATTGCAGGATATTATAACATTTTCTCTCTACCCCATGGCAGAATTTGTAGAATTGCATGTAATTAGTTTTAAAACAGCAACATTTTCTCTACACCGCATGCCAAAATGTAAAGAATTGCTGAAGATTTTACTTTAACAATGCATAATAATTATGCAATTATCCACTGCCAAGAAGGCAGGCACTAAAATGTTTTGTTCCACCCCAAAAGGCTAGAGGCACTAATGCCTGATGAGTTTCCCTGAGGTTTTCCTGAACTTTCCAATACCGTCACCATATTTAAAGCTGCAATATGTAACTTTTTGGGGTAGCCAACAAAATTCACATTGACATATCTATAACTTACATTTCTTTCTCGTTGAAAGCGAGTAAGAAGCAGTATGTTTGTTCTATGTGCTCTATTTCTATGCTTCCAGTCTTAAATTTCATTTTTGCGTCTTTTGGTTTTGTACACCAGCTGAAAATACAGTATTTTTGGTTCTGGAAAATATATTCCGCAGCGGTTTAGATGGTACAATGATTCGCTACACTATACTTGCTTGTTTTGTCACATAAACTGAAATTAGGCGAACTGGTGGAGGGATTTCTGCATAGTGCATCTTTAAGTCGTTTGAAACACATTCAAGTTATTAACCTTATGAACATAGCCCATCAAGCCCAAAAGTTTGAGCACCCCTGTTTTAAATATCGCTTCAATAGGTTTCAGACAATAACAGGGTATCATAGCATTCAGGGGTATTTTTTAAAATCTGAATGAAACAAGAACTGTCGTGCTGAAATGATCCACTGACAACATAACATGGGGCTTTGTCCAGAGAGTTCACCACAAGATCTATATAAACACACCAGTAGAACAACAAGTGTAGGTTACAGTGTTGTTAAGTGATCACCTCCCGTGCCAGAGTATGTGAGTGGAGCTGAGCGAGGAGCAGAGCGAGGAGCGGAGTGTGCCTAATTTCACTGGAGAACGGAGCGAGATTCCCAAAGGCTGGAGCATCGGCCGTCTTACCCACTCCAATTTCGTTCCAGTAGAGAGCGCTTCAGTAGCACTCACTTCACGAGCTCGGGGCATCCCCGACCCAGCATGCATTTGTAGTCTTATTGGGTGCTGCTATAGCCCCTTGCTTAAGCTACTGTCATGGAGTTTGCTAAATATTTTCATGAAGGAACTGATAAAACACACAGGTGCTAAATCAAGGTGACTTACAAAGATGAGGACGAAGAGCAAGAGAGGGAGTGCGGTAATGTAGTGTCCACAACTAAAGAATCACGATGGTGTACTTACTACGTGCACATGCTAAAATAAAATAGGTAACTAAGTGTGTCATTGTAGCGAAGTATTTATAAAGTAAAAGTCTGATCTCTGAAATTTTCTTATTTTGTGTTCTATTATCTATACAATAGGCCATTTATTTTGGTCCAATAGGCCTAGCATATTCCTACTTTCAAGGAGCTTTCCGTTTTTATTGGGCTATTTTGCTTAAAAACCTTTAGGCCTACCTTTTTAAGGCTGTCCCTGACAAATGTTGATAGACCGAAAGTCGTCTGTTCTTCCGACCAATCAATTGAGCACATCCTATGTGTTTTAATCAAATCAAATATGTGCATTGAGCTTGTCTAATGCTTTAAGCTTACAGTTTGATGCCTCGAGGGCGCTAGAGATAACTTAACCTGACCCAACTATTCTCCTCCCGCTCCTGCTGGCTTTGCCAGTAATGGGCTACACAAGGAGTCGGCAACCTTTCTCATGTGGAATGCCAATTTAGCTTACAATTTCTACCGATCTGCGTGCCAGGTATGGTTTTCATATGCAAATGTTCATGAAACAGTCAAATATAATTTATAACGTCTTCATATCTAAAATTCATTGTCATGTGGGTAATCAAAATGATCTCAATTGAAATGAAAATGATGCAAACCTAAAAAGTAACTTCTATAGCCATTGCCATCTATGTAAAAAAATAACCTACATAAAGCCAACAGCCTGCAGGTAGAAAATATCCAGATTAAAAATAAATATCCTATAAATCACATTGGCTACACATGGCCTGTCTGCAAGGAACCTGAACATTAGGTCCGGCTCAGACTGTGCTAGCGAATACACAGCTGTAGGCTATTTGCACAAGGGATAAGAAGCCATGCTTGACTTGGGCAGGAGCTCACTGGAGCTGAGTACCGGCACCTCATACCCTGTTAGTCTTACAGAATATTAGCTTCAAAGTATTGTGGAGCTCCTGCACCTAAATTTAAACAGTACACGCACCCAAAATGAAGCCTATTTTATGACGTTTCCATTGGATCAGAGCATTCAATTTTCCTTTTCATGCTAAGTGGTCATTGAAAGGGAGAGAGCAGGAAAGATTTTTCAAATACATTGAGGAACTATTAGAACTCTCGAATGTAAAAACATACTTTGTGGGAACGCCGTTTGAGGTGAAGAAAACATTACTTTGAGAAGCTCCACGGGTCATTAGTGGTGGTGCGTTAAGCCAATCAGAAATATTATCAGATCCCCAAATGTGCACATTTATATGCTTACATTTGCGTGCAGGCCAGGGAGCCTCGTAAATGGAATTAAATAAACCAAAACTTGTTTCTCACAAGTGTAGCATAGGTTGTGCACTCTGCAAACAATGTGTCCACAATGTGTCCACAATAAGAACAGGAAGACTAGAATAATATTGAATGCAATAAAATAAATTACTAACCAAAGTAACACATTGTAGATTAGAAATTATAGGAATTAACGGTAAATCTACAACTGGTGATACAGTGGAGAGAACAATTATTTGATACACTGCCGATTTTGCAGGTTTTCCTACTTATAAAGCATGTAGAGGTCTGTAATTGTTATCATAGGAACACTTCAACTGTGAGAGACAGAATCTACATATAGACACCGGTTAGTCAGGCTGATTGAAGTAGTAAGTACATGTAGATATCGTTAAAGTGACTATGCGTATATGATGAACAGAGCGTAGCAGAAGCGTAAAAGAGGGGTTGGCGGGTGGTGGGACACAATGCAGATAGCCCGGTTAGCCAATGTGTGGGAGCACTGGTTGGTCGGCCCAATTGAGGTAGTATGTACATGAATGTGTAGTTAAAGTGACTATGCATATATGATAAACAGAGAGTAGCAGCAGCGTGAAAGAGGGGTTGGGGGGGCACACAATGCAAATAGTCCGGGTAGCCATTTGATTACCTGTTCAGGAGTCTTATGGCTTGGGGGTAAAAACTGTTGAGAAGCCTTTTTGTTCTAGACTTGGCACTCCGGTACCGCTTGCCATGCAGTAGTTGAGAGAACAGTCTATGACTGGGGTGGCTGGGGTCTTTGACAATTTGTAGGGCCTTCCTCTGACACCGCCTGGTGTAGAGGTCCTGGATGGCATGCAGCTTAGCCCCAGTGATGTACTGGACCGTACGCACTACCCTCTGTAGTGCCTTGCGGTCAGAGGCCGAGCAATTGCCGTACCAGGCAGTGATGCAACCGGTCAGGAAACTTTTGAGGATCTCAGGACCCATGCCAAATCATTTTAGTTTCCTGAGGGGGAATAGGCTTTGTCGTGCACTCTTCACGACTGTCTTGGTGTGCTTGGACCATGTTAGGTTGTTGGTGATGTGGACACCAAGGAACTTGAAGTTCTCAACCTGCTCCACTACAGCCCCTCCGATGAGAATTGGGGCATGCTCGGTCCTCCTTTTCCTGTAGTCCACAATCATCTCCTTAGTCTTGGTTACGTTGCAGGATAGGTTGTTGTTCTGGCACCACCCGGCCAGGTCTCTGACCTCCCACCCTATAGGATGTCTCGTCGTTGTCGGTGATCAGGCCTACCACTGTTGTGTCGTCTGCAAACTTAATGATGGTGTTAGACTCGTGCCTGGCCATGCAGTCGTGGGTGAACAGAGAGTACAAGAGGGGACTGAGCATGCACCCCTGGGGAGCTCCAGTGTTGAGGATCAGCGTGGCATATGTGTTGCTACCTACCCTCACCACCTGGAGGCGGCCCGTCAGGAAGTCCATTATCCAGTTGCAGAGGGAGGTGTTTAGTCCCAGGATCCTTAGCTTAGTGATGAGCTTTGAGGGTACTATGGTGTTGAACGCTGAGCTGTTGTCAATTAATAGCATTCTCACATAAGTGTTCCTTTTGTCCAGGTGGGAAAGTGCAGTGTGGAGTGCAATAGAGATTGCATCATCTGTGGATCTGTTTGGGTGGTATGCAAATTGGAGTGGGTCTAGGGTTTCTGGGATAATGCTGTTGATGTGAGCCATTACCAACCTTTCAAAGCACTTCATGGCTACAGATGTGAGTGCTACGGGTATTTAGTCATTTAGGCAGGTTGCCTTTGTGTTCTTGGGCACAGGGACTATGGTTTTCTGCTTGAAACATGTTGGTATTACAGACTCAATCAGGGACATGTTGAAAATGTCAGTGAAGACACCTGCCAGTTGGTAACCAAAAAAGTGTTAAACAAATCAAAAGATATTTGAGATTCTTCTAAGTAGCCACCCTTTGCCTTGACAGCTTTGCACACTCTTAGCATTCTCTCAACCAGCTTCATGAGGAATGCTTTTCCAACTGTCTTGAAGGAGTTCCCACATATGCTGAGCACTTTTTGGCAGCTTTTCCTTCACTCCACAGTCCAACTCATCCCAAAACATCTCAATTGGGTTGAGGTCAGGTGATTGTGAAGGCCAGGTCATCTGATGCAACACTCCATCACTCTCCTTCCTGGTCAAATAGCCCTTACACAGCCTGGAGGTGTGTTTTGGGTCGTTGTCCTGTTGAAAAACAAATGATAGTCCCACTAAGCGCAAACCAGATGGGATGGTGTGTTGCTGCAGAATGCTGTGGTAGTCATGCTGGTTAAGTGTGCCTTGAATTCTAATTAAATCAGACAGTGTCACCAGCAAAGCACCATCACACCACCACCTCCATGCTTCACGGGGTGAACTACACATGCAGAGATAATCTGTTCACTTACTCTGCGTCTCACAAAGACATGGTTGTTGCAACCAAACATCTCGAATTTGGACTCATCGGACCAAAGCACAGATTTCCAACGGTCTGATGTCCATTGCTCGTGTTTCTTTGCCCAAGCTAGTTTATTTTTCTTATTGGTGTCCTTTTTAATAGTGGTTTCTTTACAGCACCTCGACCATGAAGGCCTGATTCACGCAGTCTCCTCTGAACAGTTGATGTTGATGTGTCTGTTACTTGAACTCCGTGAAGCATTTATTTGGGCTGCAATTTCTGAGGCTATTAACTCTAATGAACTTTTACTCTGCCGCAGCGGTAACTGAGTCTTCCTTTCCTGTGGCGGTCCTCATGAGACAGTTTTATTATAGCGCTTGATGATTTTTGCGACTGCACAATTTTCCAGATTGACTGACCTTCATGTCTTAAAGTAATGGTGGACTGTCCTTTCTCTTTGCTTATTTGAGCTGTTCTTGCCATAATATGGACTTGGTCTTTTACCAAATAGGGCTATCTTCTGTATTACCCCCCCCCCCTTCCTTGTCACAACACAACTGATTGGCTGAAACGCATTAAGAAGGAAAGAAATTCCACAAATGAACTTTTTAACAAGGCACACCTAGAAAATAGTCCAAATAAAGAGAAACCCTTGAATGAGTAGGTGTGTACAAACTTTTGACTGGCACTGTGTGTATAGAAGGCATTTTTTTTAGTTTAATTTGTATTTAATTATAAGTAAGTCACAGCCTATATATGCAATTTATAGACTTATGGTTTAATACAACAACATGTTTTTAAAATGCTGAGTGCTTTATGTCCCAATCAGCATTTGTGTCGCACTCGCAAGTGCTTCACAATTTATTTCTTTGTAGGCTGTAGCCTTGAAATAATATAGGGATTTTAATAAATGTAGAGAATCTGGATCCGCAGTTTTTTTTCTGTGAGCTCAGACGTTTTTAGCGGAGCGGTTGGAAAAGACTTGGAGTGCCGGCGAGTGACGAGCGGGATTTCAGACCGCTCTACTCCGCTCACATACTCTGCTCCCGTCTACTTATTGACATATCCTGTCCTCCTTTCGTCCCAGTTCATGGGCCAGTTCCATGACAAGCTGCACCAGCTCCTGAAGAACCTGCTGCAGCAGTCAGGTGAGACGCGCCACCTGCTGCTCTCCTGGCTGGGCGGCTGCCTGCAGGCCAACGCCGGGCGCACCAAGATCTGGGCCAACCAGATGCCCGAGATCTTCTTCCAGATGTACGCCTCAGACGCCTTCTTCCTCAACCTGGGCGCCGCGCTGCTCAAGCTGTGCCAGCCCTTTTGCCGGCCGCGCTCGCCCAAGCTGCTCACCTTCAACCCCACCTACTGCGCCCTCAAGGAGCTCAGCGAGGAGGAGCGGCGCAACCGCAACGTGCATGCCAGAGGTCTGTGTGTGTGCACGTTTGTATGTGCGCTCTTGCATATGCGTGCACGTGGGTATGGATCATTGGATGTCCTTTTTACATAGCTGATTCTCTATTTTATGTTAGTGTATATGAACCTGTCCTCATTTTCTCATTTATCATTAGGTCTGGACAAAGAGACGTGTCTCGTCCCACTTCCCCCCCAGCAGTCGGTGGAGTACGCCCAGTCGTACAGCCTCCTCACTGAGAACCTCATCCTCACCCAGATGACCCTTCACCTGGGCTTCCACAGGTAACTAACTGGCAACGTTACAGAACATTTAGATATAATTAAAATGATAGGCTCGATAGGATTGTCTTCCAAGTAGAATAGGGAATCATGTCCGGTCAATTCTGTGCATTTCTATCTGCAAATTTGTGAACATATCGCCTCACTGAATACACCCCAGAACTAGCAATGCTGTATCCATATGATGAACATTAGTATATTACTTGGTTTTGGGTTTGTGCATGAAGACAGTTCTATTTACCATGTTAGTACACAATGCCTTTGGTGCTGTTTGTCTGACCTAGATTGAGCCTTGTTCCTTGACACACAAAAAACCTCTCAGTGGTGGTTCTCCATTGAGCATGGGTTTAAGTCCAGGAGAAGGCTCGATCTGGGCCCTTGGACTAGACTTGTGATAACATCTCAGTGTTCTCCTTCATAACAGCTGAGCAATATGTACTGTATCTAACGTTGTGAACTGGACCTTGACAAATTTCAATTGTTCCCTGTGACATATGGTTAAGAAAGTTGTATTGTGTCTTCTTGCTTCTCCCTAGACTCCACGAGCAGATGGTGAAGATGAACCAGTCGCTCCACCGGCTGCAGGGTACGTGGCGGGAGGCCCAGCTCACGGGTGGCCCGGCGGCCGAGCAGCTCCGCGAGCAGTTTGAGCGCCTCATGACGGTCTACCTGTCGACCAAGGCAGCAGCCACCCAGCCGGGCATGCTGCAGTGCTGCCTCAACCTGCAGGCATCCAGCGCCACACTCCTGGTTCAACTGGGCCTCAGCAACCAGGGGCCCGAGCACGCCCAGCTCTCCTTCCCCCTGCCGCCGCTACACAACAGCCTGCTCTGTCACATGCCAGGTAGCTACCCCTCTCTACCTCTTCGTCATTTAGACTTTTTTTTTTGCGACTTAGTCAGAGTATTTAACTAAGTTAGGAAAGACAACCAAGTATCACAGTCATTGCAGGTGAAGCTTTCCGTCAACCTGGCTTGTTTACTTACTTCTTTAGACCAATCGCCCCATGAGCAGAAAAGGCCATCAACAACTCCAACTTTCTTTTCAATGTTGCGCCATCAACCTTGACATCACGTTTTCAGTCATTTGACAGATGCTCTTATGCTGACCTGCAGTCAGTGCGTACAATGGAGGTGCTAAATCAGTGGTTTTCAACCAGGTGTGCCGTAAATGGCTTCCTAATCTTGATCATTGTGTTGGAACACTCACTTATAAACATGACCTGTGGAGTGGGAGCACCAGTGCCGCTCAGATAATACATTGAATGGCACATGGTTTAATCTGTATCGTTGTTTCAAGTCCAGTTCGCTCAAGCTGTTACATTTGTATCTTTTTTGAGGGGCCGGCATCACGAGCAAAGTCATTTTGTATCATTTAACTTCGCCTGTGAGAACCATTAGCACAGGCAAGTCTTAGCTGTACCACAGCCTCTGCCATAGAAACAAACGGAACATGGCTTTGTGGCTGTGGTTACACCTTTACAATGCAGAAAAACGCTCGTCTCTAGCTCAAACCTTTCAAAACTTAAGACCTACAGTATTTTTTTTTTTTTTTCGCTGCGCAGATTGCGGGACCCTCTTAAAGGGGTACACACAAATGAGTCATCATGAGTAAGGTACTATAAAAAACCTAGTTCAAATAATCCCCATTTAATCTATAAAATAATGTTTGTCATGGAAAATCGATGATTAAGGATCAGATAAGATGGCGGTCGTTACCACTAAATTAATTAATAGGGCCATTTTAGGTGTGCCACAGAATTGTTTTATCCCATCAAGATGTGCCACGGTTCATTAAAGGTTGGGAACCACTGTGCTAAATAACAGCAAAAATAATAATCATTTGCCCAATGACAGGGCTATAGAAGAATTGTGAGAGAATAACACAAGTAGAGAGCAGAGGAGGCTGGCGGGAGTAGCTATAGGAGGACGGGCTCATTGTTATTGCTGGAATGGAATGAATGGAAACACCAAACACACGGAAACAACGTGTTTGACTCCATTCCAGCCATTTAAAAAGTGCCCGTCCTCATGTAGCCCCTCCCACCAGCCTCCTCTGGGAGAGAGTTTAGTACGACTACTAAGAGGGGTTGGTTATCACAAGGATTCTTGTACGTCTGCAGAGTTCTTTGCGGAGAACTTGGGAGATTTCTTTGTCTTCCTCCGCCGCTTCGCCGACGAGGTCCTGGAGTCTTCTGCCGACAGCTTGGAGCAGGTCCTCAACTTCATCACTGTGTTCATGGGAAACGTGGAGAGGTAGGGGGAAGAGAGGGGGAGGCATTGAGTTCACCCGTGCGCACACACAGTACCAGGCCAAATGTTTGTGCATAATATTCATGTATCCTGGTACATACACTACTTTTCAAAACTTTGGGGTCATTTATACATTTCCTTGTTTTTTTTGTTGAAAGAAAAGCTCATTTTTTGGTCCGTTTAAAATAACATCAAATTGATTAGAAATACAGTGTAGACATTGTTAATGTTGTAAATGATTGTAGCTGGAAATGGCAGATTTTTCATGGAATATCTACATAGGCGTACAGAGGCCCATTATCAGCAACCATCACTCCTGTGTTCCAAATGGCACGTTGTGTTAGCTAATCCAAGTTTATAATTTTAAAAGGCTGACTGATCATTAGAAAATCCTTTTGCAATTATGTTAGCACAACTGAAAACTGTTGTTCTGATTAAAGAAGCATTAAAACTGTCCATCTTTAGACTAGTTGAGTGTCTGGAGCATCAGCATTTGTGGGTTCGATTACAGGCTCAAAATGGCCAGAAACAAAGAACTTTCTTCTGGAACTCGTCAGTCTGTTCTTGTTCTGAGAAATGAAGGCTATTCCATGCGAGAAATTGCTAAGAAACTGAAGAACTCGTACAACGCTGTGTACTACTCCTTTCACAGAACAGCGCAAACTGGCCCTAACCAGAATAGAAAGAGTGGGTGGCCCCGGTGCACAACTGAGCAAGAGGACAAGTACATTAGAGTGTCTAGTTTGAGAAACGGATGCCTCAAGTCCTCAACTGGCAGCTTAATTAAATAGTACCCGCAAAACACCAGTCTCAACGTCAACAGTGAAGAGGCGACTCCGGGATGCTGGCCTTCTAGGAAGAGTTGCAAAGAAAAAGCCATATCTCAGACTGGCCAATAAAAAGAAAATATTAAGATGGGCAAAAGAACACAGACACTGGACAGAGGAAGATTGGAAAAAAGGGTTATGGACAGACTAATCTAAGTTTGAGGTGTATGAATCACAAAGAAGAACATTTATGAGATGCAGAAGAAATTAAAAGATGCTAGAGCAGTGCTTGACGTCATCTGTCAAGCATGGTGGAGGCTATTTGATGGTCTGGGGTGCTTTGGTGGTGGTAAAGTGGGAGATTTGTACAGGGTAAAAGGGATCTTGAAGGAAGGCTATCACTCCATTTTGCAACGCCATGCCATACCCTGTGGACGGCGCTTAATTGGAGCCAATTTCCACGTACAACAGGACAATGACCCAAAGCACAGCTCCAAACTATGCATTAATTATTTAGGGAAGACGCAGCTGGTATTCTGTCTATAATGGAGTGGCCAGCACAGTAACATCTCAACCCTATTGAGCTGTTGTGGGAGCAGCTTGACCGTATAGTACGTAAGAAGCCAATCCAATCTTGGTGCTTCAGGAAGCATGGGGCTGAAATCTCTTCAGATTACCTCAACAAATTGACAACTAGAATGCCAAAGGTCTACAAGGCTGTAATTGCTGCAAATGGAGGATTATTTGATGAAAGCAATGTTTGAAGGACAATATTATTATTTAAATAAAAAATAATTATTTATAACCTTGTCAACATCTTGACTATATTTCCTATTAATTTTGCAAGGACATTTCTAAGTGACCCAAAACATTTGAACGGTAGTAAACAGTCCTCAGGGTATTGTACATCTCAATTGTGGATCGCCATTGGCTGTTATAAGTCACTCTTCTGGATGTGATATTCCTAAGGGGTAAATGCATCTACCATTCGGACTCATCGATGTTCCTATTGTGTTACTCTTTACCCATGTACCCAGGATGAAGAACCCTCATTTGCGGGCGAAGCTGGCAGAGGTGCTGGAGGCGGTGATGCCCCACATGGAACCGGCGTCGGCTGGCACAGCCCAGCCAATCATGTTCCAGCGTCAAAGGGTCTTCTGCTCCTACCACCATGCACCTCACCTGGCTGAGGCACTCATTGCTGTGTTTGTGGACATTGAGTTCACTGGTGGGTTTAGTGTGTGTGTCTTGCGCACATGTTTTTGTGTGTGTTAGAATCTAAACCTTTGTAATGAAGCTCAAGTGCATGCATGTGACTTGTATGTTATTGACTTTTCTCCTCAGGTGACCCTCACCAGTTTGAACAGAAGTTCAACTACAGGAGACCTATGTATCCCATCCTCAAGTTCATGTGGGGGAAGGAGAGCTACAGAGAGAGCATTAAGGCAAGCTTGTTTCCCTTTTTTTCTCAGTTATTTAGATGGTACCACATTTAGAGTAGTCCTTATTGAAGACCGCAGAAAACACATGGCTATTGCTTTTCAGTTCTGCACCATAATGCCCCGAAATTCTTATGTGGAATGTTGTTCACTTCAGAGTCTTGCTGTTTATGCATCCGAGAACCTCGAGGCCATGAATCCTCCACTCTTCCTGCGGTATCTGAATCTCCTGATGAACGACGCCATCTTCCTACTCGACGAAGCTATACAGGTGAGAAACTGTCAGTGTTTCTTGCTCGTTTTATAAAAAGGACATTCCTAGCGTTGACTTATGTTGACTTATATCCATCTCAGTAGTGGCTGATGACACTTTAAATCGGCGGACGGGCTCATTGTAATGCCTGGAATGGAATCAACGAATGGTACTAAGCACATAGTTTCTATACGTTTTATACCATTCCATTCCGACCATTACTATGAGTCGTCCTCACCTCACCAGCCTCTACTGATCTATCTTTTTATTCATTTTTGGGGGGACCTAAAAGACTGTAAAAACATCCGCAAATCAGCTCCAATTGGTTTTGATTTTTAGAAATCTGTTCCAAAGTATTCCCACACACAAAAGAGAGTTAATGTATATGTGATCGTGTACAAATGTAAGCAAGGTTTGAAATGATTATGTTTAAATAAAATATGTCTGTTTGAGCTTCTTGCAGTCAATTTGCAGTCTACAAATGATTTATTATTATGTTCCGGCCGCCTGACCATCCGCTGAAGAAGAAATTGTCCCTCGGCTGAATCTAGTTGTGTATTCCCTGGTTTATCCGAAGATCCTACGTTTTAAACTCGGTCCGATTTTCTCACTACTTCCCTCTGATCTGGTTATTTTTCTGTGGTAGTACCTGAGCAAGATTAAGCTTCTGCAGCTGGAGAAGGACCATGGCGAGTGGGAGGGCCTGGCTCCTGATGCCCTCAGGGAGAAGGAGTCCAGTCTGCATATGTTGGGACAGCTGGCACGCTTCCATAACATCATGTCCAACGAGACCATCGGCACACTGGCTTTCCTCACATCGGGTTAGTTGGAGCGGGAGGATGAATGGAAAACAATGAGTGGATAATGTCTTGGACATGCGTCTCGACCTAGAGCTACACAAACTATGGGTGTTTGTGTATTTAAAAAAAAGATATATATTTTAGACATCATTGTCCAATTCATTGAGCAGAATTAAGAGTTTGCCCTGTTTAAGGTAACAATACTTTATATTTGATGGCACTGTGTTGTACACTGAGGATACAAAACATTAGGAACACCTTTCTCATATTGAGTTACACCCCCCCCTTTTGCCCTCAGAACAGCCTTAATTTGTCGGGGCATGGACTCTACAACGTGTCTAACGCATTCCACAGGGATGCTGGACCATGTTGACGCCAATTCTTCCCACAGTTGTGTCAAGTTGGTTTGATGTCCTTTGGGTGGTGGACCATTCTTGATACATATGGGAAACTGTTGAGCATGAAAAACCCAGCAGAGTTGCAGTTCTTTTTAATTTATTTATATTTTTTACCCCTTTTTTCTCCCCAATTTCATTGTAATGCCTGGAATGGAATCAACGAATGATATCAAGCACATGGTTTCTATACGTTTTATACCATTCCATTCCGACCATTACTAAGAGTCGTTCTCACCTCACCAGCCTCTACTACATGTGTCCTCCGAAACACAACCCAACCAAGCCACACTGCTTCTTGACACAATGCCCATCCAACCCGGAAGCCAGCCGCACCCATGTGTCGGAGGAAACACCGTACACCTGGTCAGCATGCACTGCGCCCGGCCCGCCACAGGAGTGGCTAGTGCGCGATGAGACAAGGATTTCCCTGCCGGCCAAACCCTCCCTAACCCAGATGATGCTGGGCGAATTGTGTGCCGCCCCATGGGCGGCCGGCTGTGACAGAGCCTGGGCTCGAACCCAGAATCTCTGGTGGCACAGCTAGCACTGCGATGCAGTGCCTTAGACCACTGCGCCACCTGGGAGGCTCAGCGTTGCAGTTCTTGACACTCAAATTGGTGTGCCTGGCACCTACTACCATACCCCGTTCAAAGGCACGTAAATATTTTGTCTTGCCCATTCACCCTCTGAATGGCACACATTCACAATCCTTGTCTCAAGGGTTAAAAATACTTATTTAACCGATCTCCTCCCCTTCTTCTACACTGATTGAAGTGGATTTAACAAGTGACATCAATAAGGGATCATAGCTTTCACCTGGATTCACCTGGTCGATCTGTCATGGAAAGAGCAGGTGTTTTGTACACTCTGTATATATGAATATATTGAAACTCCTACTCGCTTCTCCCTCTCATGATATCCCAGAGATCAAGTGTATTTTTGTGCACCCTTTCATGGCCGAGAGGATCATCTCCATGCTCAACCACTTCCTGCAGCACCTGGTTGGCCCCAAGATGGGCGCCCTGAAGGTGAAAGACTTCAGCGAGTTTGACTTCAAGCCTCAACAACTGGTCTCCGATATCTGCACCATCTACCTTAACCTGGGGTACGTTTCAAAAAGGCAGTATTTCAAGGCTAATACAAGGCTCAGAAGTTGTTCTGGGTTGAAATTCCCTTGCTTTTTCCATCTGTACTTCTTCAGCCGATCAAATATTTTGAGCGTTTGCCTGGAGTGCCAGGTGGGGGGTGTTTGCATGTTTTGGATGGTTCAATTGTGCCAGGCAAGCATAGCTAAATTAGTTCAACCTTTTTTTAAGTACAATTTGAATCCATGTGTGGCATATAAGGGGGCTATTTGGTTTCTAGTGACTCTAACAATGTCTGTTTTCTCTTCGGCAGTGATGAAGAGAATTTCTGTGCCACTGTCCCAAAAGACGGGCGCTCCTACTCTCCCACGCTCTTCTCTCAGACTGTCCGAGTCCTGAAGAAGATCAACAAGCCCGGAGAAGTTATTGTTGGTTTCGGTCTCCTTGCTGACAAAATAAAGGTTAGATCTGTATAAAATCACCTTACACTGTACCACTATGCCCTCTCCATACCATGACCCTAAATGAATAACTTCTGCCTGTCTCCTGTCTTAGTCTCATGCAGACCGACAGCTGCAGGATGAGGAAACGTACGCGGACGCCCCAGACGACTTCCTGGACCCCATTATGTCCACACTGATGCTCGACCCTGTGCTGCTCCCCTCCTCCAATGTCACGGTTGATCGCTCGACCATAGCACGGCATTTACTCAGGTGAGTGATCCCTTAGGAGTAGCATGTCTACGTGCTGCTGGTTTATTCCAGGGACTGCATGCATCAAGCATCTCAGAATAGGAGTGCTGATCTAGGATCCCCCCTGTCTGTGTAGTCTTATTCATTGTTATCTAAAAGGCAAAACTGGTCCTAAATCAGCAGTCTTGAAACATACGGCCCGAGATCACGTTTTTTTGTACAATATTGAGTATCAATTTTCATTTCCCTACAGTGATCAGACAGACCCGTTCAACCGCAGTCCACTCACAATGGATCAGATCCGGCCCAACGAGGAGCTGAAGCAACAGATCTTACAGTGGCTGGCCCAGCATAAGCAGGAGCGGCTGCAGATGGGCCCTAGTGGCTAGCCCTGGGATCTTCTCAAACAAACTATGATTGTACCATACCTTCCCTCACCTCCTTTACCGGCAGTAGTATGCTCCACTTTGACTCATCCATGTGTGCTTGCCTTCAAGCTTCGGACTTCAAACCACGTGAGACATTGGTTTCTCCCTCTCATGCAGCGCACATCACTCAAATACCCTCACTGGTCAATGGAAGATCCCATGTCTCAAAAACTGTCAAGAGAGCAGGTAGTGGTGCAATTGAAAACCGAGTTGCACTGCTACATTCATGTGCCCTATGGTGGTTTTAGAATGTTGCCCCCTGCTTCAGAGAATATGCTGTTTACCATTAGTGGTTGCAGTCTGGTCAGAACCACTGGTCTAACTGGACAATAGTCGTTTAGGAATTCCTAAATGAATATCAGCTCTGCCAAATGTTTTATATTTTAAAAGTAGGCAAAGCATACTGAACATGGACTTCAGAACAAGAAAATGTCATATGTCTTATTAATTGCCCCGTGTCTCTATAGTAACCCTAAGGTCAATATGCACTACGAACCTAAACAACATTATCTAACGTTATTTAGCATTTACAATTGAAATAATGTCTTATGCAAGCATATACAGTGCCTTGCGAAAGTATTCGGCCCCCTTGAACTTTGCGACCTTTTGCCACATTTCAGGCTTCAAACATAAAGATATAAAACTGTATTTTTTTGAAGAATCAACAACAAGTGGGACACTGAGCTGAAAGTTTAGAGGGACGGCCAGGTCTTGGTAGATTTGCAGTGGTCTGATACTCCTTCCATTTCAATATTATCGCTTGCACAGTGCTCCTTGGGATGTTTAAAGCTTGGGAAATCTTTTTGTATCCAAATCCGGCTTTAAACTTCTTCACAACAGTATCTCGGACCTGCCTGGTGTGTTCCTTGTTCTTCATGATGCTCTCTGCGCTTTTAACGGACCTCTGAGACTATCACAGTGCAGGTGCATTTATACAGAGACTTGATTACACACAGGTGGATTGTATTTATCATCATTAGTCATTTAGAGATCCTCACTGAACTTCTGGAGAGAGTTTGCTGCACTGAAAGTAAAGGGGCTGAATAATTTTGCACGCCCAATTTTTCAGCTTTTGATTTGTTAAAAAAGTTTGAAATATCCAATAAATGTCGTTCCACTTCATGATTGTGTCCCACTTGTTGTTGATTCTTCACAAAAAAATACAGTTTTATATCTTTATGTTTGAAGCCTGAAATGTGGCAAAAGGTCGCAAAGTTCAAGGGGGCCGAATACTTTCGCAAGGCACTGTAATACCCATGTAATAAAATGTGGGCTAACCAATCTTAATTTAAAGAATCGGTGCCTAAAACTACCAGCCTTGCTTTAATTTCATCGACCAGACATTTTTCAAGTTATTATATTGTCTTTGTTGCATTTATGGTATCAAATGTGCTGTCAACGGATATGTCTTAAATCCTAAACAAGAGATGGTATAGACAATGTAGGAGTTTGGGTGTCACTTGCTATTGGTTATTTACAAAGCAGTTTGTAACTTGTGCGAGTTGCTCTTGTTTGGAATTTTAGACTTAATGCAAAGTATAGTGTGATTTGCCGAAGAAATTAGTAGAACACGTGTGAGAGAATGCCCATTTGATAGCATGCATTTGTATGTGGTGTATCTACTAACTTGATGATTACCAGAGTGAAATTATAATGCAATATTTTAACTGTCAATGTATTTTGAATGTACAGTATGACTAATAAATAAAAAGCTTTGATGTGTTACAGTATCAATCTTTTGCATTACTTCTTCCAGTAGCCTAATAACAGGCAATAACTCATTTATTTCCAATACTCATTCATTAAGTACTAAAGTTAACATAACACAATGATAATTGTATGGTGTATTAGGAACTGAACAAAGTTTTTACCAACCAACACTATCCAATTACGCTGAACAGAAATATAAACACAACATGCAAAGTGTTCGTCCCATGTTCAATGAGCACAAATTTGTTTTACATCCCTGTTAGTGAGCATTTCTCCTTTTGAATGTTCAATTCTCTGCCTCCAATGTAGTTTTAGAGAATTTGGCATTATGTCCAACCGGCCTCACAGCCGCAGACCATGTGTAACCGCGCCAGCCCAGGACCTCCACATCCAGCTTCTTCACCTGGGGAATGGTCTGAGACCAGATACCCGGACAGCTGATGAAACTGTGGGTTTGCACAACCAAGGAATTTCTGCACAAACTGCCAGACACCATCTCAGGGATGCTCATCTGCGTGCTTGTCGTCCTCACCAGGGTCTTGACTTGACTGCAGTTTGGCATCGTAACTGACTTCAGTGGGCTCACCTTTGATGGCCACTGGCACGCTGGAGAAGCGTGCTCTTCGCGGATGAATCCCAGTTTCAACTGTGCTGAGCATATGAGTGGGTTTGCTGATGTCAACGTTGTGAACAGAGTGCCCCATGGTGGCGGTGAGGTAATGGTATGGGATGGCGTAAACTATGGACAATAAACACAATTGCATTTTATCAATGACAATTTGAATGCACAGAGATCCCGTGAGGAGATTCTGAGGCTCATCGGTGTGCCATTCATTCGCCGCCATCACGTTTAGTGCACGGCCCCATTTCACAAGGATCTGTACACAATTCCCGGAAGCTGAAAATGCCCCAGTTCTTCCATGGCCTGCATATACTCACCAGACATGTCACCCATTGAGCATGTTTGGGATAATCTGAATAGACATGTACGACAGTGTGTTCCAGTTCCCGCCAATATCCAGCAACATCGCACAGCCATTGAAGAGGAGTGGGACAACATTAAACAGGCCACAATCAATCAGCTTGATCAATTCTATGCAAATTAGATTTGTCACGCTGCATGAGGCAAATGGTGGTCACACCAGATTGTGACTGTTTTACTGATCCATGCCCCTTCCTTTTATTCAAGTACAGTGCCTTTGGAAAGTATTCAGACCCCTTGTCTTCAGACCCTTGCCTATGAGACTTGAAATTGAGCTCAGGTTTATCCTGTTTCCATTGATGCTCCTTGAGATGTTTCTACAACTTGATTGGAGTCCACCTGTGATAAAGTCAATTGATTAGTCATTATTTGGAAAGGCACATACCTGTCTATACAAGGTCCCACAATTGACAGTGCATGTCAGAGCAAAAACCAAGACATGGGTTCGTAGGAATAGTCCGTAGCGCTCTGAGACAGGATTCTGTTGAGGCACAGATCTGGGGAAGGGTACCAAAATATTTCTGCAGTATTGAAGGTCCCCAAGAACACAGTGGCCTCCATCATTCTTAAAGGAAGTTTGGAACCACCAAGACTCTTCCCAGAGCTGGCCGCCCAGCCAAACTGAGCAATCGGGAGAAGGGCCTTGGTCAGGGAGGTGACCAAGAACCCTATGGTCACTCTTACAGAGCTCCAGAGTTCCCCTGTGGAGATGGGAGAACCTTCCAGAAGGACATACATCTCTGCAGCAGGAAGACATTCCTCAGTAAAAGGCACATGACAGCCCGCTTGGAGTTTTCCAAAAGGCACCTAAAGACTCTCAGACCATGACAAACAAGATTATCTGGTCTGATGTAACCAAAATGTAACTCCTTGGCCTGAATGCCAAGTGTCATGTCTGGAGGAAACCTGGCATCATCCCTATGGTGGTGGCAGCATCATGCTGTGGGAATGTTTTTCAGGGACTGGGAGACTAGAGAGGATCGAGGCAAAGATGAACGGAGCAAAGTACTGAAAGATCCTTAATGAAAACTTGCTCCAGAGCGCTCAGGACCTCAAACTGGGGCGAAGGTTCACCTTACAACAGGATAATGACCCTAAGCACACAGCAAAGACGATGCAGGAGTGGCTTTGGGACAGGTCTCTGAATGTCCTTGATTTGCCCAGCCAGAGCCCGGACTTGAACCCAATCGAACAGCTCTGGAGAGACCTGAAAATAGATGTGCAGAAACGCTCCCAATCTAAACTGACAGAGCTTTAGAGGATCTGCAGAGAAGAATGGGAGAAACTCCCCAAATACAGGTGTGCCAAGCTTGTAGCGTCATACCGAAGAAGACTCGATGCTGTAATCACTGCCAAAGGTGCTTCAACAAAGTACTGAGCAAAGAGTCTGAATATTTATGTAGATGTGATTCTTTTTTATAAATCAGCACACACTGAAGCCACTCCTGCACAACAAAACCTATTCCCCCTCAGGAGACTGAAAAGATTTGGCATGGGTCCTCAGATTCTCAAAATGTTTTACAGCTGCACCATCGAGATCATCCTGACTGGTTGCATCACTGCCTGGTATGGCAAATGCTCGGCCTCCAGAGGGTAGTGCATACAGCCCAGTACATCACTGGGGCCAAGCTTCCTGCCACCCAGGACCTCTATACCAGGCTGTGTCAAAGACTCCAGCCACCCTAGTCATAGACTGTCCTCTCTGCTACCGCACGGCAAGTGCCAAGTCTAGGTCCAAGAGGTTCCTAAATAGCTTCTACCCCCAAGCCATAAGACTCCTGAACAGCTAATCAAATGGCTACCCAGACTATTCGTATTAGTCCCCCCCCCCCCCCCCCCCCCCCCCTCCGGGAACACTGCTGCTACTCTCTGTTATTATCTATGCATAGTCACTATAATATACCAACAATATTACCTCAATTACCAAGACACTGGTGCCCCTGCACATTGACTCTGTACCGGTTCCCCCTGTATTGTTATTGTTATTTACTGCTGCTCTTTAATCATTTGTTATTCTCATCTCAGCTAAAAAAAATATTTTCTTAAAACTGCATTGTTGGTTAAGGGCATTTCACTGTAAGGTCTACACCTGTTTTATTCAGCGCATGTGACAAATAAAATTGAATTTGAATTGATTTGACTTCGCTTCGTTCATCTTTCCTTCGATCCTGACTAGTCTCCCAGTGCCTGCCACTGAAAAACATCCACACAGCATGATGTACATTTCTACCTCAATTACTTCATACCCTGTACATCGACTCGGTTCGGGTACCCTGTGTATATTGCCAAGTTATTGTTACTCATTGTGTATTTATTCATTGTGCTATTATTTGTCTATTATTCTAATATTTCTCTTTAAATGTTCCCCTCTGCATTGTTGGGAAGGGCCCATAGTAAGCATTTCACTGTTAGTGAACCTGTTGTTTTCAAAAAATCTGGAAGGGTATGGCTTCTAATTGATTTAAGTAGCTGAGATGAAAGTGCAATTTGTTTCTGACAAATAGTTAAAATATTTTTTATTAGATTTATTTTCAACTGCAGTGTTTGTGTTTCTGACATCTGAAATAAGAAATCATATATTACATAATATTGTGTTAAACAGGTGATTAAGTTATAGTGTAAATATAGTTGAAGTAACTGTTATACAAATAAATGATAAATTAACTATCATTAAAGACTGTAAATTAGTGTAAATTAGGTGTTTCAGGTACAATTGCAGGTGCATTGCAATTTTAACACTTCCAATTGTAATTAAAAGTTTAATAACAGACCAAAAACAGTGTTAGTGACTGTCTTGTAGGATTTATGAAAGTAAGCAATTTATGCTTTGCGTTTTCATAATTTTGGCACCAATCCCGATCGATGTCTGACCCATATATGACCACGTTCCTTCTGCTTATATCAGGTTGTTTATGGCGCAATTAAATAAATACAAACTTAAGCCTAGCTACTTCCTGATAGAAATTCAACCACTTGTATGTGTAGTCGCAGTTCAATTTTTTATTTGGTCAAATACCTAGCTAGTTGTTTCAATCACTGTTTAATTAAGAAAACGTATCTATTTTTTTGTCAGTCTACACTTTCGAACTAGCGTTAAAATGTGGCTAGCTAGCCAGTTGGTCTACCACGTCACGTTGTAAGACACTGTCTAGCTAGCTAACGTTAGATACTTTAATTTCCAGTCTGCCATTTGGGATTTGTCAACTAAATGTAATATATGTATCTATTGGCATAGTTGTGAAGATCAGCGTTAGCTAGCTATTAGCTGTTCGTTAGCTGGCTACGACTTCTCTGCTCTGTTTGACTGCGAGTTCGTGGCTTTCTAGTTGGCTGGCAGCTACACATCTTTCGTGTGGGCTAGCGTTGGATGGATCATATAATTAGGAATTTAATCGCTTCTCTGAGATGGATCAAGCATCAGTAGCTAAGGACTGTTAGGTGTTTTTCCGGACACGGCCCTGGAACCTGTTTAGCTATGCTATGGCTATACTCTTTTTGACTAGGAACATTGAATAAATGCATATTCGGGGCCACTTTATTTCCACCCCGCAACATGGATACGGATATTTTTCACCGTGGTGAAGGGTGCGGGGGTTATGTGAAACGCTGGTTTAGGGCTACGCCCACTGAGCTCTCTGATCTTAGGGCAGACAGGCAGAGTGTAAAATGGCGCACAGCTGTCGGTGGCGGTTCCCCGCTCGGCCCGGAGGGAGCAGCAACTTAGGCACCGGGAGGAGAGCGGGCCGAATCCGGGTCACTGCCTCCCTTCGAAGTAGCACAGGGACCCACCCGAACACGGCTGGGCTCGGACCCGGCTTTGATGCTGCGTTACAGGTCTCATCTGCTATCGGTTGTAACCTGCAGAAATTTCGGGATGTTTTGGGAGAGTCGAGTGGTTCAAGCAGCGGGGAGGTAAGTGAAAGACCAACTTGATTGTGGTTGGTTATTAGCTTGCTAACGTGAAACAGCTGCAATGAGAAGTGTAACATGAAGTGTCGAACACGCACTAGCAATGGTATAGTACCAAGGAGTTCTGTTGCTGCCTCCGTATTCGGTGTTAGGAGTGTGACTCAACTTGTCATCGCAGAGTAGTTAACTTTTTGTTTGGCCTTGATCCCCACACTGGGTATCAAGCCAATCAACATGCTTCAATCCATGTGCTGTTACTAACGTTACGTTATCCCTTTCACAGTGATTCACCACACAAGTCACAACAAGGAAGCCCGTTTAGGATCAGTAGCTCTCTGAGTAGCACCAACGGTGCTGATGTTGTGTATAGTTAAAAGTAGCCTGGTGACTTTCTAGACAAAATTTGGCCAAAGTGAATTCATTATTGTCTGTCTAGTTGTCTAACATTGCAACAGAGGCGAAAATAGAGGGATGTGATATAAAGCTACAGTATCTGGTTAGCGGCCATTGTTGGCTTAGTTGTGGAGTGGTGACTTGTGGGGATAGAGCCTCATCATATCTCACCATCAACTCCTCTTCAGAGTTCAGGATTAGGTCCTACCAGCTAGTGTGATACAGTAACATGCTAACTTTAGCTAACGTTGGCTCAGTCTTTGGTACATTTCTGTGATGCTAGTGTTACATTGATTAACACTGTAGCATGGAACCTCCCGGTTAGCGAGCGAGGTTCCTGTTTGAAAACAAAACATGTCAATTTAGGGAGAACAAGTTAACCTGAACTTCATGTTTTTGATTCTTGTTAAGGCATCTAGCTACCTAACGTTAATTATACTCAACTCATTTGAATTGCAATAACCTAGGAACGTTAGACACTTTATTTTGCAAACATTGACTAGCTTAGCATTAAACACCTATAGTATATCGAAGAGTTAAAGAAGCTGTCGTTATCCATAGCTTGCTGCGAGGTGTCAGTTCAATGCTAACCATCGAACGAGGCTATTTACCTTGCCTAAATGATCAGCTAGCTACTATTCGTCTTTCTGCCTTGATCCACGCTTCTAAAGTTGCTAGGTAGACGCTACAATAGTTAGAAACAACATTGTCGATTTAGATATTTGGGTATGGCTAATGGTCGGGGTAGCTCGCTAAGTGATGGATTTGAGCTTTTGTAGTAAGACTCGCACATTTGGCTAAGTGTTTAGCTCATGAACCTAACGTTACCATGCTACGCACTACGCCACGGTAGCTAGCTATTGCTGATCCATAGGAAAATGGGAGGTGGACATGTTTTTCCCCGTCTTCACACAGTGCGTAGTATCAAAATAATGTCGGCATTGTGGACATCTGATGAAGTGCTAGCGAACTACATTTTTTTTGGTGGGCTGAGAATGGTTCGCCAGTGTCATGTGTGTTTGATGTGTGCTCCTCCGAATTCCATCTTTCTAAGTACTGACGGTAGGCTAGCGAGCTACAATAACGAGCCTTTTTTTTGTTGTCGGACCTTGTGATGTGGGGGTGTGTTCGGGTTTAGCGAACTACCATCTTTATTTTTTCATGATGAGCACGCGTTCAATGCAGTGGGAGTAGACCCTAGTGTTGTAGTAGAATCGGACATGGAGGGTAACTCAACACTTTATCAACGTTGTAATATGTACTGTTATATTAGAGTACTTATTGGGGTAATTCAGGTTTGATGTTAAGAAAATATATTTTGAGGTTTCTCCAGTCCCTCACTCCCTCATGTGATTTTTCAATAAGCCCCTTATCATAAGAACTATTGCGGTATCTGGAAACACTGATTCTGTCCTGTGTGTGTTTACACGTTTCCTACCATCACTAGTAGATTAGCCGAAAGGTTAATATAATCTACTTTGATGTTGGCCAGTGCTATAGAAATGAGCCCCTCTGTCTGGGCTAACACTTTTTTTTTTATAGGAAGGCAGATCAACATGTCCCCCTCTATCCCAAGACACACAAAGAGCGGGGGAAACACGCTGGGATGCAGTGGGGACATACGGCCAAAATCCCAGTGTAACTTGCCACTCATGGATGTTGCAGACACAGCATTGTGATTTCATTCAGTGGCTGTTGCGCCTGGGCAGGATTGTTCTGGCTCATCGCAGCCTGCTGAGCTCATGGAGCAGCCGGACACTGAGCCCCGCCTTCCAAGCAGACCCAAATCCACTTCAGCCACACAGGGGCCGTCTGAGCTCAACTTTTCTTCTGACAGCTGCCACTTTGGAATAGATTAGCCAAGCCTTTTGGGATCCCTCAAAAGAGGGCTTGTAGACCATTGTTGTTCAAATTGCAGCATTTGTAGGCTATTGAATTGGGTATTTAAATGTTTATTGATCCAGCCAAATGATGGTTGTCTATTTAAGCGCCCATCTGCCAAAGGTGTCTTTTTGGGGACATTTGTTTGGCCTTTAACAAAAATCAGACTCACTTTTGTTTTGTCTTTAGAATCAAACCCCTCTCGCTTGACTCCGATTTAAGACCGATGTCAATCCCTCACACAAGTGCAGCTGAATAGATGTTAGCAAACTGAATGCTTTGCCTCACTGGTTTTTGCTAAATGTTGTTTGGGCGGAAGGGGTCCAGCAGGTGTTTGCCCTATTTATATGGCAGAGCTCCCGTCCCCGAGACAGTGTGTGGATCCAAGCAGGAAGCTTTGTCTGCTTTTATTCCAGCTTTCATGAAGTGCAGACGGCTGAAAGAGCACAGGCACTGATATCAAAGGGTGAAGAGCGAAGCCTCCTCCCCTAGGGACTACGCTGGGAGGAGAATTAGTCACAGACCCTCCCATCCACTGCTTTATTCTGCTCTAGCAGGCGGCCAAAGGGTTTTCACCTCTGCTTTCAGGGCTGTGAGAAAGCCATCAATTGTGTGTGGGGTTGGTCCCCCATACTTTATGCCCCTTATTACACCTCGCAGGAGGCGTCTTCAGCTTTGTTTTGATTAGGGTGCTGGTCGGAGCTGCCTCTCTCTGCCACTGTGGGTGTGAGGTGTTGGGAACATGAGCCATCAATTCTAGCAGTATCTGTTTTTTTTTACCCAGTATTTTGGCACCCGAGAGAGACGAATATCAATCTTTAGTGGGACACTCAGAATTCCCTTATTTTTTTTTTCTTGAATTCTTCTGAGACTCCCGATTGGCATAGCGGTCTAAGGCACTGCATCTCGGTGATGCTAGAGGCACCCTGGTTCGAATCCAGGCTGTATCACAACCCGCAATTGGACCAGCATAGTCTGGGTTTGGCTGGTGTAGGAAGTCATTGTAAATAAGAATTTGTTCTTAACTGACTTGCCTAAATAACATTTTTAAAAATCAGTCATTGCCCAGAGCAATTTGACCAGAATTCCCCAGTGGCCTTTTATTAGGAATGTGCCACCGGAAGGGCAGTATGATCTCCTCCTCAATTGAAATTCAAAGGAGGGGAGAAGTATCCATAGTAAATCGGAGTGAAGCCTCTAGCTCTTCATTCGGCTGCTCAGAGGTATCAGTGGATTTTGAGGGAAGGCTGCTCCAAATTACGATCATGAGAATACGATCAGGAGGCCCATTTGTCTGTACCCAGCCCCAGACCTTTTCCGTTTTTTTGTTTTGTTTTAATTCTTGTAGCCCACATTTGAATAATACAGTTGCGTAGTACAAAATATCATGCTGTTTTATCCTGCCCTCCATTCATTGCATCAATCGCAATTGTTAAATAAACACAGATTGAGTTCTCCCTGTGCTCGTAATCTTATTCCCTGACCACGTTCAGAATTTTCAAACTGCAAAGCAAGTCTCTTGGCATACTTTTTTTCCCCCTGACACCTCTCGATATTCACTCGGGGTTTAGCGCAGTGATGTACAAGGACTCTCTGAAACTTCAAAAGGCAGATGTCTCAACAGATACAGTATGAAATTATTTAGAATTCTGGGGGAAGCGTCAAAGTTTTAAACTTTTAACAATGCTAGTAATTAAAGGGGAACTTAAGGTTCTCTAGGCATTTAGATAGCTCCAAACTTCCAAGTTGAATTCTACAGCTTTCAAATATGCCAGGGCTGAGAGTTAATGATCAGTTGCACTACATGATGTGGATATATGAGGTTACAGGGATGGCAGGCAGCCATGTGTGTGTGTGGCGCATCAGCAGTCCTGAAGAGCAGAGCGGAGCAGCCCTCAGAGACTCTCATTTACTCTGCGTTTTAAAGGGAGCTACTGCTGGGACTTCTCTGCCTGGTGTTTTAAAATGACAGATGTTGAAAGTAGGTGAATACATTTTATAAAGCGTTAGCTGAATAGAGTTTTCTTCTGATTAAAGAACAGTCACATTGGGCTTCTCACCTTGCCCACATACACCCACTTGCTAGTGACGCAAAACTGAATACCTTAAACCACTTTTACATCCGCTCTGATAGTTTTGTGCTTGCAAGGGACAGGCCCAACTAGCAGACCGGAACATGAACATCTCTGCATTGAATTGGACTTGTTGCTCTGTTTTAGCTAATCTATCAGGAAAGACGAGGCAATTCATGATGTGGAAATGTAGGTTCAAATTAGCATGTTGTGGATGGGAAACACACAAGCAGGAGTAAGAAAATGTGGAGTGTGAGTAGACGACAAAAGCTTTTGTCACCCTCTTCTAACAAGAGCCTTCCGACTAGGCTATGCATGCTGCCTTTCATCCCCTTTCTCCCTGACTGTACATTCTACATTTGTATTCGTTTTGAACCTACATTCTAAATCAATTACGGCCTTGCTCAAGAGCACAGACAGTTTTCCCCCCCACACTTTTTTTTCTTCACCTAGTCAGCTCGGGGATTTGAACCAGTGACCTTTCGGTTACTGGCACAATGTTCTTAACCGCAAGGCTACCTGCCTTCCCCTGTCGTAGCCGTAGCAGGTGGCTCCCTGTCCTGCAAGCGAGCCCATAAGCCTTTTTGGTTTCGCAGCATGCTGCTCTCCCCGGGTTGCCTGTGGGCGCGGAGTGAGTGTGTGCCTCTGTAGCGCATGGCTGGCTGCACGGGGAGTGGGAGGCTTTTAGTGTGTGGGAGGCTTGTTTAGATTGGGATTTAGCTTGCTTCTGTGCGAGCGTGTTCAACCCCAACCCCTTTTCATCCTCGCAGTCCCCCTGGAGACATGCACAGGCTCAGTTGCTGGACCAGGTGGTCAAGATGCTGCCCCCCCCACCTCCCCCTTTTACACACACACACACACACACACGCACATCCTCCTTTTCTGCCCATCCCCCTTTCCTCTTCCTCACCTCGTGTTTTGGCTCTGTTGTTTACATCTTGCGGTGTGGTTCACGAGAAGGGAGGACGAGTGTTTGTGTGAGTGCCAGAGAGGCAGAGCTGTGATGTCATCGAGCTACTCGCGTTTGTCACTTTCCGCCCCCCTTAGTTCCCTGCAACCAACCAACAGCTTTAGCAGCCTGCCTGAGAAGATGCTGAGAAACACTGCCTGTATGAACTGCAGCACAGAGTCAATCAGTGTCAGAGTTGAAGTGAGAGATGGATCAATCTAAAAATTCAGGTATCGGTGGGCAACATGATTTGAAAATGAATGATTTTAAAAGGGCAAAGCTGGTCATTTGAGGCTGCTATTAAATTGCAAATGATCAACACTTGTCGTCACAAACAAAAATCTAGGCTATATGCCAAATTTAAATTGCAGTGGACCGAATGTGTCCTAATCACTATATTAATAGTAAATGTGATGTTAACAAGTTGGCTGTGCTATTCAGGTTGGAGTTAAAACTGTAGTGTGGACTCCTAGACAGCAGCTGCTCTACAAACTGGGCCGAAGGGACTTAAACTGCAGCCCCACATGCTGCTCTAAATAAAGATTATGAAATGACACACCCCCACTCCTCCGACACGGAGTGACACAAAAGACTTCCACGGGAACGTTGAGATATTCATCTCACCAGCCCTAGGGTTGGGTGGCTGTGGATGATCTGTGGGGGTAAGGCCTAGCAAAGACGGGCATCTAAGGACTTTTGTGTTTTCTGACATGCATATATGAGTTGTCTTTGGCCTCTTAACTTGCCCAGTTGTCCAAGTCTAATGGTCAGTACTGCTGACTGTCATAAACAACAATACTTGTGATAGTTAAGCTGACAATATAATATAAGTTTGCTGTTAAATGTACAGGCATTTTGCAGTTCATGAGCAGAGTCCCACCTTGGTGTTGGAGGACATTGAGTCCGTCTGCCTCCTGTTTTATCTGCTTTCTCTATAATTACTGTTACACACTCATCCTGTGGCCCAGACATAATTACAAATGGAGGGTCCTGGAGACTGAGTAATATTCCATTTCTGTCCAACTCCAAGTGAGCGTAGCGGATCTTTAATTGAATCAATCCAAGGACACACTTCCTGGTGCTGTGATTTTGACTCGTTTATATCCTGATATAAAGTATCCCACACCCCACCGTAGAGACTGCACTGATTAGGTTCACCATCATCATGTACAGTTGTAGACGAGCGTTGTGTCCCATATGACACCCTATTCCCTGTCTAGTGTGCTACTTTTGACACAAGTAGTGTTTTAAACAGGCATTTGAGGCGCAGCCTAGTCAACTGAGAGATCACTATTAGTCATGTGTAACATGCTGTTTGGGTTGCTTTGGAATTTTTGAATTCCGGTAACTCCTACAGATGGCCTCATTCACTGTGCCTTACCTCAAAATTTAGAAGAGAGAAACATTTAAGAGGAAAGTAAAATAAGTACCTCAATAAGTGAATGTGTGTGTGTTATGTCAGGAGATGAGTCATCCAATCAGGCCCTCTCAAAGATGACCTGACTGAGTGGGTGACATCACAGCAGATGTTAGGCAGCCTAGCAACCACTGCTGCTATGGATACCTGTGTACTTTGATGGTACTTCCTGGAAGTGAAGAGAAACAAATATAATTCTCAACGGTGCAATAGATATCATTAAATACATCTGTGTAGCCTTATGACTGCCTGTGGCCATCAAATGCTATATGAAATGTTTCCCCAAAGATTTTAGAACTAAACCAAGGTAGGCCACAGCTTGTCGTTTCAAATGGGAACAAATGAGCCATAGTGGGCAAGGCCAAGCACGAGCTAGATCCGATGGTGCGTTCTAGCATACATTAGCATATTTCTGTTGGGGAACGTCTGCTCTGAAGTGTGCGTGTGCAATAACTCAATTTGCCTTTGCATTCCTTTTAAACAATGCCATTTTTTTGCAACTTTGTCAAAGGCTAATATCTACAAAACCTAGTCCACTCGGTTGGTAACCGATTTCTAGTTTTGGGAACAGAACTGTATTGAGATCAAATGTTTCATCGAGAAGTACATTTGCAGAATGTTGGCCCAAATCCATCTTCTCCCACTGCCGGCCACTGGGCTTCCTCTCACTACCATATTTACTACCATACCATAAACGCCATCCGGATGCTTCACATTTTATACATCTGATGAAATATCTATCTGAAGCTTCTCTATCTAGCTATGCTAATAGGCTTATTCAGCAATTTTCCTTTTGTGGTATAGGCTACGAAAAATCCCTTAGGGCCCCTGTGCACTGTTAATGTAGAATTCTGTGTTTTTCACACAGCAAAAAAGAGAATGCCTAAGAAATATCTTGCTGCTTTTGTTAACGTATCTTAAATGCTTCTTATTAGGGATGAAAGATATCATAATTGGCCGATATTAGTTAAAAAGGCCACATCAGTATCGGCCCTATGTCTAGTTTTAACTCAGACGATAACCTCTTTTGGCGCGTGAACCACTAGCGTGACACCTACGACAACATCCAGTAAAATTGCAGAGCGGGAAATTCAAAATACAAAAATCGTAATCTTAAACATTCATGAAAATACAAGTGTCAAACATCATTTTAAAAACGTAACTTCTTGTTAATCCAACTGTGTTGTCAGATTTCAAAAAGGCTTTACGCCGAAAGCATACCATGCAATTATCTGAGGACAGCGCCCCACACAAATACTTTTTCAACCAGCACAGGCGTCACAAAATCACAAAGCGATTTTAAATAAATCACTTACCTTTTTGAAGATCTTCCTCTGTTTGCAATCCCAATGGTC